>NW_023276807.1:54248741-54413741 GCF_003668045.3 Cricetulus griseus
GCACCTTGATCATTGGCAAACTCAATTTGAAAAGCTCTCCAATCCAAATATTGTCCTGGTGATAAGCAAGCTCTTACCAAATTTGTCCAATCACTGGGTGTCATACAGTAGCGACCGAGCGCCTCTACCTGAGCAATTGTAAAAGCTGCCGTCACCCCATAGGTGCGTACCGATTCTGCCAGAGCTTTGACTATTTTAAAGTCAATTGGTTCATGATATCTCTGTAGGTTACCGTCTGTAAAAACTGGATAAGCCAGTGGTCGAGTAACCCGAAACTCAGTGCGAACCATACGCCACACTTCCGGACAGAAGGTGGAGCAACCAGGACCTCCTACTTCCTCTTTCGAGCAGTAGGGGGGAGGAGCGATAGGGCGGTGCCCTTGCTTTACAGTCACCATTTTAGGACGCTGTTTTTCTGATACTTTTAATGAATGTTTTTCCATGAGCTCAATAATCTCTTCCTCCTCTTCCTCCATGATGTCCTCATCCTCACATATATCCTCCTCTGATTCTGAATCCTCTCCTGGTTCTTTTAATTCCTTCCTCAACCTTCCTAGAGAAGGATAGACTCGCTTCTTATCCCTTTTCTGTTTCTCCTTTGTTCTCTCACTTTCTGACTGTTCTGACCTTTCTTCTTGGAGCATTTCAAGGGCAGCCTGTCCATTTGCTATAGCTTTCTTATTTCCCCCTTTGTCCTCTAGACAGCTGCGCACCAGGCGCCAAACCGGGCGAACACTCGGCTTCAACGCTCCTTGCTCCCAGGCAAAATCCAGGTCTTTCCCTAATTTATCCCAACTATCCACAGTGAGATTGCCCGAGGCTGCAAACCAGGGTGCAATGGTGTCGCATTCACTCAGGAACCTCTGTAATGTGGCTTTAGTTAACCTTAAATTGTTAGAATGAAGTAGCTCTTGAAGAGCCAGAAAAATTGGATGTGATTGTGACGATCCCATTGTGCTTTTGTCTTAGTTAGCGCGCTCCGAAGGTGTGCAAGTCGGATAACACCACCAGAAAACAAAAGCCCACACTGCGATATTAAAAAGCAACCAAATCACCACTATAATAGCGGGGTCCATTAACTTACTTTCACTCTGCAAATTAAAGCAGAAGCGAGGGTTTTTTACTTTCGGTTCGCTTTTGTCGCGAACAATGTTGCTCCTTTCCGGAGACTTTACTGCCTCTTCCCCGAGGGCTTTGGTACTCTTTTACTGAGACCTATCTCCTCTTTCCTGAGGACCTTGGTGCTCCTTTACCGGAGACCTATCTCCGCATTCACCGCGGACTTTACAGTTCCACTTACCTTGGGAACTTACCGGCGCCGCCCCGACTGTGAGAAGTTCTGAATTCCCCGTACGGGCCACCACTTGCGGCGTCCACCCTTGACCAGCAAGAAAGACGCCACACCGAGGAATCTTCTTCAAACACAGTTTAATCGGGAACCTCTTTGCTTTGTACAATGTATAATGGAGGCGGCGGCCCCGGGCCGAGGGAGACGGGGCTTGATATAGTCTACATCTACCAATCACCTAACCCTACGTGGCGCGCCAGGATAGGTTGTCTCCAAGCAGAATTAAGAGGATACATGACCTTTGCCTTATTTGGAGTTGTTTACCACAGAGAGCGCTTGCCGTCGGGCTGGCGGAAGGCGGAAACCGGCGCCATCTTTTGGGTGCGGTTTTCTGCAGCTCCCTACAAAAGCCTGTGCATGGAAAGAAGCCACATCCTACATTGAACATAAGGCTGATACAATGATTAGAATTGGAACAATGAGGAGAGGTTGGGATGTTTCAGGTCCAGAACAAAATTGCAAGTGATTTGGGGTGATGTTGGCCCCTTTCATAGTCGTTGTTTTCCTCTGTGTGTTACCTAACAACCTGTGAGCAGTCAGTAAATCATTTGGAATGTATGAACAGACCCTTAGCTTCCATCAATGCAAAGACTCAAAATAACATCAGATAACATGTGACAAGCTGTAGAGCGAAGTCCCCTCCTTTTCTGCAGACCACATATCTGATGTGCCCTGCAGTGTTTTTAAAGAGCGTGCTGCTTTCTAACGTTTCTCTGCTCTGTGATTATAAAGCATAATGAAATGTTACTTAGCTGAAATATGGGATGTGGCCAACCTGAATTTTGATCTTAGGCTTTTGTCACTCATGCTTAGCTTCACCACCTTCAGGGTGAGAACACTGTGCTTTTCAGCTATTATTGTAAATAGGAAGTTTAAAGGCTGATAAACAGTTTCATAGTACTAATCTACTCTGACATTTGTAAAACACCATAGACTATACAAAGGAGTCACCATATCTTTAGTACAAATGAAATAGAGACATGTAACATGCTGTCTCCAGAGAATACCAGATGAATATAAAAATTAATGAAGTATTGCAAAATACTTATGTAGATCAAAGTATTTAGAAAGAGTACTAGCATCATAGCCAGAGGAAGGTATTTAGAAAAATCACAGGACATTCTGTGCTGAATATGAAGTAATGACCATTATAATGAGGAAATTCAGAAACTAATCTGAAGGAAAGGGGAGGTGGAGATACTGGAAGGAGTGAAGGGAACTTCAGTTGGCATGTAATGTGTGAGAGAAGAATAAATAAACCATAAAGAGTTTAAAACAGTTTGGAAAATAATGGTAAGGACAACTCAATAAGATAAGAAAATGGTAAACCATTCATGTGCTTCAAACTGTAAATGTAAAATAACACAAAAAGATATAAAAACAAATATAGAATGAAGCTAATACAATGGTTCAAGTAAAAGTCAAAACTTTCCTACTGTGGAAAAAAATCATAACTTGAATTTTATGATAGAAAAAAAGTTCTATATTAATGATCACCTAGGCAAAGTAAGGATTTCAATTTAACTCCAAATTTCTCCATTTCAATTCCAATGTACAAAAAATAGCAAATAATGCACAAATCAATGATATTAGGTATTATTAACAGAATACTTCATATAATTCAAATGCCCTATATTCAGAAAATAACTATTAATAAAAATTTCTAACATAGCTCCTCTTGCAAAGTTTTGTTAAGAATTATATGCATATTGTAAAAAAAGCATGACAGAAAAGAAAAGACACTCATGGAAGGTGGCAGATCATCAGGGCAGTAACCCTAAGAACTAGAATTGGCTGCAAGGGGACCCATGCTACTAAAAGAGGTTAGATAAAAGAAAATCCCTTATCAGTGGAGAAGAAGTAGTAAACAAGAAAATTTTGGAGAACAAAGAGCACCAAAACACATCCCTTAATGATCCATATGTTGTTACACACACACACACACACACACACACACACACACACACACACACACAGGACAGAAAGGGAGGAGGGAGAGGACTATTGGTACCACTGAATGCATTCACTGAAGATAATGAAAGAGGAAAGCCAAACAGCAGGAACTAATAAAATCCTTCTCTAGATCACCATGATGAAAATGCTGACAACTCACCCTAAACTGATTTCAGAATCCCCAGGGAAGGGAATTTGGGCCTGTGTATCTCCTGTTCCTTTCCCTTTTGTGCAGTAATTACAGCATTCATTTCATTTACTGAAACACCATGATCTGCAGCTCCCCATATGATAATTTGGTGTTGCCTTCATTCATCTTACATACATGAATGACATTTTTGTGAAGACTAGTTTTGTGCTATCTCCCACCCATCTGGCTGTTCAAATGCCGACTTTTATGTCTGCACACATAGGTTGGCATTTATCATTGACACTCTTTGCTATATAACTTATCTTGTCTCAGTATAGAGTGTGGGGATTCCTTGAGGTTGACTTCCATGTTCCCTGGCATGGTCCCTTACTATTTGAGAATCCCCAACCTTTGAGTATCATAAATTCTTTCTAAACATTTTTTTTTCTTACTTGGCCCAAGACTTGAGATCAGATAAAGGCCCTCTGTTCCCCTTGCAGAATGGTCATTCTGTAAATCTCATTACTGCCTTCTTCCTTCTGTGTTGATATTTAAAACATATATATATATATTATATATATATATATATATATATATATCTGATGAGCATGGGCATAAAAATAGTACTTTCTAACTCCAAAGTGTTCTTTCATCATATGATGTCCTCTCAATGCAACAATTTTCTTTGCCTCACCACCTAGTCTTTCACCAGTAGATTGAATCGCCCCATTGTTCACATGCTTTAGTAGAGTTGGCCAATGGCCAACAAGTTGCTGTTGTAAGAATATTCTCTTTGACTTGGGCTTTGCTTTTCTGCAGAATATATTAAGTATTCTTTCAGAGCTTTTATCTAAGTAGACTTAGTACAAGTTGTTGGTGTCTGCTGTAGTCCCACAATTTTTACTAGGATGCTCCAAATCTCACAGTCCAAATACTAAATAATTCTTCCCCTTAGACTGTGAGAAGTGTCCTGAAGAGTGAGGATCCCTCTTCAATTCTAAAATGTGATACACCTGTTTATGTTTCTAAATTCACCGATTTTTCTGTATAGATGATCAACTACCTTGTGCCAAAACTTGATATCTACCAACTTTCATCAACATTAGCATGGCCTGTTCAATATTCCAAGATTTCTTTAGCAGCCCTCTCATGTTAAGGTGCGGTTTGTTGATTCAGTATAATGCTGGCTATTATCAGCTATAATGCCTCCTTACTTCATGGGTACAACATGAAGTCCAATTGAAATAGCATTATTTCTGTACATTTGGGTCATCTCTATTTATCACATCTGTTGATTCTTCGGGCTTGTCCATAAACACACTTCCTTAGATGTTAATATGAAACTGAAGGCAAACTGAAACTATATTAAAGGAAACTAAAGATATCATGATGAAAGTGGGGGTAAGTGGGTAATGGACTATATGCACAATTTCAGTGCGCCCCTGAAGTATATAAAAAACCATTTCCAATCAATGTCTGTGGCATATAAACAGCTCTTTCCATGACTCCAGCATCCCATGTCCCAAGGAGTTCTAGAGGATATACTTAAGAGAGAATGAAGAATTCAAACTCTGCTAGGAGAAGGCTGCCCCACACAATAGTCAGAGTTCCATAGTTTTCTGAGCCACAGGAAAGAAGTAAGAAGTGCTGATAGCTACAGTTGGAATAGATGCTATTACCTGGGGAGTCAAGACTCTCCCAAACTCTTCAGTCAGTGAGCACAGACTTGGGCCTAGTCCAAGAAAGCAGCTGTGCTGTTGAAAGAGTAAGTGCATATTGTTGTGAGGCTCTTAATTGGTAACACCAAAACATTAATGCAGATGAGAGTCCCACTGTCATTAGACTACAAAATATTTAATGGCCAATGGACATGACCTTGCATGAGGAAGGGGAATTCAGCTACTTGGCATTTCTCTCACTATAGATCATAGTGGATTAATTAAAATTGTGTAAGGATAATAAGATGCCCAAGGTAAACATAAAACAACATGGAATTGCACTGAAGAGCATTAAAATCACTATAGCTGAAAGCGTGCTACACTCTAAACTGATAGGGCTGGAAAGCAGCCATCATGAGCAATCCAACTCTGCCCAGGTTCTAAATAGCCCTCTCTTGTGAAGGACTACAACTTCCCAACCTGATAGTTTTGTACTACATGAAATGGCTTCAGAATTAATTTTTCCTCTGCAGTGTTCACTCACAAAAGCAAGTCACCAAGGAGTCTGTTTTCCAGTATGAAGAACCCTTTATGGCTTTCATTTAGCTAGGAAGGAGTAAGTTGTAACAACCACATCACGCCCTTGAAGACCCCTTCACTCATGGGTTTATTTGTTTTATTATTTGTCCTCGTGGTATTTTATATAGGAAGGAGAGGTGTAACATCAATGTAGAAATTTGATGAATGTGAAAGGTTAAAACTTGTAACAGAATTGTACTTTATGGGTCTTCCAACCAAGTAACTGTGATTTAGCTCAAGAAAGCTGTAGTTAAATTCAAATATAATAATTGGTAAAGAGTGAAATTAATACCTGATGTACATTTTAATATAGGCTTTATGAGATAACAAGATTGCAATGAGACTTAGTCCATTTAGAGTAAGCTAGAAATTAAGTTCAAATGTGCAGCAATTTAAGTCAATTTCCTTGGAGAGAGTAAAAGTATAATGTTATGACTCACAGCATTTCGTTAGGGGATTTATATTTGGTTGGCTTCCTGTTACACAAGATATGTAATATAGTGTTTGTGTATTGATTTGCTTCTTATGTATGCATGGGAAGATGGGCAAACTAGCTAATATGGAAAATGAGCTATTTATTTTATCAAGTCTTAATTCAACAGAAGCTTAAATAATTAACCTTTCCAAGATCCATATATCAGGTATCAGTAGAAACTCACAATTTAGTAAGGCAATATAAAACTATTCACATGTTTATATGTGTAAGCTCTTTAAGACATGGGTTCATGTAGCCCAGGCTGTCCTCAAACTAACCTTGTAATGAAAGATGACACTGAATTTGTGCTCCACCTGCTTGCACTGTCAGACTACAGGGATTAAAAGTATGCAACACTATACCAAGTTCATTAGGTACTGGAAATTAAACCCAGGGTCTCATGTATGCTTCACAAAAAGAACTACATGCCTAGCCCCCTTCCTGTAATTTTTACATTATATCTGTTTTATGATAAACTCAAAGATAAAATTAAATGTTGAGTTTTGTATGTGATAATTAAAAACACATTTTTCAAAAACAAGTATGTAGTATGTCTCAGTGATGAACAAGTGTTTCTACTTATTATACTTAAAAATAATGACAAATCTTAGAATCCAGGACCTTCTAGGAGCTTTTACTCCTAGTATTATCCTCCCACAAGGGATATAGTTTTACAAAACCAGAGGAATCACTCATGAGTACTCTCAAATACTTCTGAGATGAATACCTCCTTATTCTTATGCTCAGTATTCTACTCACATTTCATAAACATAAACCTAGACTTTAACATGTGAAGAGAGTCAATGAGTCCCTGTAAGGTTACTGGACATATAATACACAAGTGGAAAGAGCAGTTAAATAAAGCATATGCACCTCAGAATATTTACAGTTTTTTGTCCCCACCCCCAGTAAATTTACTATTTCCATAGAAAATGCCTGAGATATTTTAATATTTTCATTCTGTAAAGCTTTCTGGAGTTAGTCTACCATTTAGAAGAATAATCAAGTAAAATCATAAGGACCGATTTTATTGCAACAGGAGAAAAGAGTAGAGAACAAGATGGAGCCAAGATTTAAGGGAGTGTAGACGGGCGGGGTGGATGCACAGAGAGGTGTGAAAGAAAAATACATGACCCACTAGATCAATGTAAGCAATGATTTTAAAGCTTTTAGGAGAAGATAATGCAATCATTCAAGAGGCATTTTCAATACTTGATACATAAGATCTTCAACTGACCTTGTGTTTCTGGTGATATGCATCAAAACAGATTTCCTTCACCAAAGAATCCAAAATAAAATAGCGTGTGCTATTTTCTATATCTCAGGGAAAAGATCATGTGAGAGAGAATTTCTTTGACCTCAGAGGAGACAGGAATCCCTATTTTCCCTCCTCTGGTCAATTTGACCATGCAGAGATGAAGCAGGGTTGGAGCTCTGCAATTTCTATTCCTGTGTTCTATATAAACACTTCTGGTTGGGGTTATCTATATAATGTATGTTCCTTATTCAAGCATTTGTACACCAGACTTAAATTTGTCAGCACCTTCTATGTATGAAGGACACAATTCCTACTTTTTGGACTACTCTAGATAGGAAAAGTATTCAAAGCAATGGCAAAAAAATGTATTGAAGAGTTACTTGTGACCAAATACAGCATATAATGTAAAAAGACCTGATAAACATCACAAGGTATGGCATGAATTGTAGAGTACAATGAGTTTGCTGATAAACAAGGATAAGTGGAGTAAAGCTTCGCTATGAGCAGTCTAATAGGAGGAGCTTACAACTGACATTTCACAGCTGTGTCCAAAACATCAGCTTGTGTAGGGAGTGAAGGTGGGTAAGATAGAAGAACTGATGAGATCCTTTGGGTCCTATAAGAACAATGAACAGAACAGATGGGAGCAAGGATATGGATGTACAAAAATACCTCATTCAACTTGGAAGTTTGGATCCCTGTTTCCTTTGATATCTTTAAAAAGTGAAAATAAACAATTACGGAAGCTACAGAGAAAGAGTATCTATTTGTGTGAAAGTGACAATCCTTTTTGGAAGACTGGCAGTCCTAAAACCTGGGCTCTTCTGTGGAACACATGGATCTGGATCTTTTCCAACCACCCTTCACAGATGTAGAGCTTGAGCAAGGCACTTACCATGTCTGTGCTTTCCAGTGCTTGTCTCTACAAAGAGGAAAGCCATAACACCCTTCCTTAAAAGTGACTATGTCATGAGTGAGTATTAAAGGGGGAAACAGGAAAGTGCTAAGAACCACTGCTGGTACATCTGAATGCCAGTGAGAATGAGACACATTGACAACAACTAACCTCTCCTCTTTCCCCACGATGTTAGATTGTTTATCCAGTGGCCATGGAATTTCAGGAGGCTCAGCTAAACAGAGGTGTAATGACAAATCTTTCCAGCAAGCTGCCAGAGCCCCGCTACCATGTGGGTGCCTGAATTAACACACAGAGTATTATATTAATTTCAATGCTATTGGCCAATGACTAGGATTTTTTATCTGCTATCTCTGTCTTAAGTATCAACCATAACTATTAATCTATATATTTTATAAAGATTTATCTGATTGAAGATGCAAGTGGCATGCATCCCCTCTTGTTGGGCTCACATGGTGGCTCCCAGAGAAGAGATGAGGAAAAAGAGGAAGAGCACAATTTCCTGCTTGTCCCTTCTTATATTCTGAGTGTATCTGCTATGTCACTTCCTACCTGGATCACAAGACTTTTCTTTACTACATTTCCCAGAATCCTCCTCGACTCCTAGTCCCACCTATCTTGCTCCCCTATTCACCAACAGTGCTTTATTCAACAACCAATAAGGTAAACATATACAGAAGAATGCCCCCCATCATCTCCTCTTTTCTGTCTAAATAAGAAGGGTTTTGACATTACATAGTAAAATATATAACAAAACAGTTTATCAAGTAAGAACTATAGTTATGATATTTAGTCCATTAACATTTAGCAAGATTTAAAGAAAATATTTTATCATCTTATCTTTGTGAGTCTAAAGTCTTATCTGTAACTTATTTTTCATAATAACCAAAGAAAACTATAACCATAACTATCTGTCTTCAACCCCATCACAGACCACAGAAGGATAATATATAAACTCTAGAACTGACAGAGACATCTCACTGCCTGGACAGTCACCTGAAGTTCCTCTGTAATGTTGGGGCATCCATCTTCAGCCTATAGACCACAGTGTGTCTGGCAGACTTCTCAGTGAAGCAGGAACCCTTCACGACTATTCATCTTGTTTTGTAAGTCCAGCAGTCACTTTCTTGTGGTTTCTGCATGTCCAGTTTATACAGCAACAAACAGTCCAGGCAAGAACAGTTTCTTGCCCAAATGGCTAATCTTGCCATGTTGAAAGTAAACTCCATAATTAGTTTCTTTGATGCTTATCTTCCTCTCAGATGTAATTGGTATGCCAGGAACAGTTGTGTCTCACTGTCATGAAAAACCCTAAACCATTTAATTGCCATATATTCTGTGGGTCTTTGAAAGGTTTGAATAATATCCATCCCAAATACATCTCTGTATATCTAGAAAACTTAACTAACCTAATTATAAGTTCTGACTATTATAGCTGACTGTATAATCTGTATTTAGTTATGTATTACATTTTTAAAAGATCTGTATACACATAATACCTAACCAAGAGAAGAAATATACATATCACAAAACTGACCTTAAAGTTGTATCAATAAGTGAAAAAACATGCCAGTGTAAACCGATAATAGTTAAGTTCATTAAAAAACAGTCTGATTTTAAAAGTCCTGGAACCATTATATTTGAATTGTTCATTTAATCAATGAGGGACCTAGGATTCAATGCCCTAAGACAGTTGTAAGAGTGAGAGTAAGCACTGCCTTGAATTCCCAATTTCAACAATACAAGAAGACACAAAGAGATCAAAGCCTTGACCTCCAGGCACAGTGCCATTGCATCACCAAGGAAGTACAGTCTGTTGCGATTGACAGAAATATCCTAGGTTGTGCGGGGGCGAGGGGTGGGAGGGGGCGGACTTGGGGGGGGGACAAAGATTAAGAAGGAAAGGTAGGAGAACTGTTAAATTAAATCTGGCAATCAGTGGAAAGATCTTGGGAAGAACACACAAGAAATGAACACATAGCAGAATCTCTGTGTACAGCTACAGCCTTGGAAAGAGGCTGCAATTAAGTGCTTTTAACAAGGCTCCAGTAGTCTGGTACTAAGTGTGGAAATTCTAACTTAATGAAATGTCATGGGGACCCTGCTCCTAACAATCTATGCCCTGGATGCCAAATGGAGCTTCACCTGCTGGAGAAACAGTTACAGAGGAAAAAAGAACAAAAAGCCTGCCAGCTGTTAGGAAATGGAACAGAATGAGGCCCCAGGGCCCTTGGGGAGGTGGAAAATTAACACAGCCTCTGTATCTTGTTATGTTTTCCTTACCACTGTGATTTTTCTCTTCTGAATTTAAAATTGTACATTTCCCACTGGGTGAGAGTCTCTTAGAAAAATAGTACAGGACCTGATGACCGGACACTGCAGATTCGAAGGTCAGCTTGGGAATTAGATTGTATCGAGCTAAAGATGAGGTGCAGCTCAGGAGGAATTCTAATAACTGCTTTTATTATCTGCTTTGCTATTTTTGCTTAAATTCACAATTTATATTCCCAGGTGGTCCATTAACCTAGCTAGGCTTCTGTTCATTCATGGCTTTCCTTGAAGGAAACAGCTCTCTCTGTGCCTTATCTATAGCCATACTTATGATGTCCTGCAGACTCCTGAGCCCAGTATCTTGCTTTATTTTCTCCATGACATTTCTCAGCTCATAAAACATTATCTGTCTATTGATTATTTACTGATAACTTTGTCCTGCACACTCTTTGTTAGAAGTTCCATGTGAGGAGGAAACACATCCTTCTATTTTCAACACAGTTCTGCCCGCCCCTGAGTATAGCCTTGAGAATACACTCAGAAAGTTGGAAAGATGCTAAGAGTAAATTTTTCAATGTGGACATGTAAATGATTTTTGAGCTCTTCCCATAACACCCAGCTTTCTTCCCTGCTGTCTCTATCGAATTCCTCCTCTGTGCTCCTCATCAGTAACACCTGGGCCCCGCTGCTGATTCCTTTTGATAGTGACACCATTTTATGTCTATGTATACTGACATTTCTTTGCACGATCTTCACAAAGCCCATTGTTTACTTTGGTGTATCCATGTTTCTCTTGGGTGAATAGTCCTTATCATTTGGATAGAGCATGGTGTCATTGGAATCATGCAACAGGCACTATTCTCCATTCCCTACTGAGTCAGTGACAGAGAGATGGTGGACATAGAAAGAGGCCAGAGTGAGACACAGCCCGAAGGGCAAACCCCAAGGACTGTTAATCCTGAGATATGTGAGAAAAAAACTAGTTCCACAATTTTGAGCCAAATTTGAAGAAAGCTCTAGTTAAGTACCAGTCAGGATGATGGACTCTGGCCAGGTCCACTGCTGATTCCCATAAAATGGCCATAAATCGCATTTTGCAGGGGATTAAAAAGGCAAAACCATAGGTCCACTGTATTTCTCTTCAGATCCAATAATGGAATACAGTCTCTTTAGCTCCCCAGACTCATGCCCAGGTCAGGATAAAATACAGAGAATAAAACAAAACAAAACAAAAAGCCATGGATATTGCATAGAATTTATTTTATGGAAACAAGCCAATCACATGGTCTGTTAAGCTTATAGTAGAAAAAAAAATCTTGTCTAAGGAAGCAAAAACATGCGGCTCATTAATTTTGGAGACCCACAGCCTTCAGTAATCCAAGAAGTTATCTGTCCTTGGGCAAGTGGAGCTTACAGGTAAACTTTGGTTCCTACAGGACTGTATTAGTCAAGGTTCTTTAAACTCACAGAACTTATGGAATGAATGTATCTATATATGTAAAAAGGGATTGTATTGGAATGACTTTACAAGCTGCAATCCAATAATGACTAGCTATCATTGGAAAGTTCAAGAATCTAGTAGTTGCTCCATCCTACAAGGCTGGGTGTCTCAGGTGTGATCTTCTGTATATGCTGTAATACTAAGAAGTAGCCTCCAAATGCCAGGGAAGGAATGGATGTGCTAGCAAGGCTAGGGTATGCAGGCAAAGAGTAAAAGCTTCCTAGGCCCTCACTAAAATGAATTGACAGACTCTGAAGGTCCCTGGTGGTAGGCCTCACTATCCCTGGGAAGGAGCTGGGGGATGGGTTGGAGGTTTGATGGGGAACATAGGAGGATGGGAGGGCAAAGGAATGGGGGGGGATGAATATGTACATATGAATAGTAATTAAAGTATTTAAATTAAAAATGAAAACAACAAGGACAACAACAACAATTTTTTTTTTTAAAAAAAGCTTCCTTCTTCTGTTCTGTATAGTAGGTAATTACCAATACGGAGTCAGGTAGAAATATAAGGGTATTTAATAGGGAAAAGCCTTACTTACAGAGCGAACCAGCCAGCCGGTGGTAGTCTGTACAGCAAGAAGCAAAGAGAAACCGAAACCGAAAACGCAGTCCCCCTACTCACTCTGACCACGCCCTCACAAGCCCTCAGGTACTCCTGTAGCCAGCCCCTAAGAAGGCGTGGCTACAGCTTCCCCTACAATTCCCCTTTTAGTCTAAAAGAGGATTAAAACTTAACAGTATAAAGGTAAAATATAACTAAACCCTAAAGTCATAAACAATAGGAAGCTATTCCTAACTAGGTATATACACTATCCTAAGTGACAACAATGGGGAAAGGGGGCGTAGCATTCTCCAAGTTACTTCCTGCTGAAATGGGACGTTGATAGTCATATGGGGTCCTGTAGAAAGAAAATGTTAGTATCCAGTCCATGTTAGATGGGATTCACTTGATTGAAGGTCTCGCTTGAAATCCTCAACTTGATTGAAGTCAGTACCCGAACCTCTGGCCGGAGTGTCAGTTGAAATGGAGCAAGTTGGATCCAGTGCAGTCGAGGAGATGTGGCCCATTTTCTTTCCAGGGTGTCCAGGGATTGCTGTCAGGCAGGTCTTCATTGGCTGTGTGGGACTCAAACATAAACAGTTAGCAGAGAAATGTTTGCTTGTGTATGTACACATGCTAGGGAATGCAACCATGAGAGCATAACAATTATGAAAGGGTGTACACCTTGAGAGAAAGATCCAAGAAAAGACAAAGACAGTCCCCAAATTCTTCTTTTATTCTGTATTACATCAATTGGCTTCTTGATACAATACAGAAACACTAAAGCTTAGTTAAATAATGTGCTTGGATTTTAGAGGAGGAAAGCCAAATCCACCTCTAAGTCCAGCATTGGTTTAATTGAATAGGGACTAGGAAATAAAGAGAAATAGAGTTTTTTGAGAGACAGCTGTAAAGTTTACCGTATGGCACATTCCTTCTATTTGATGGTTATAGCTACCTTTTCTTCTTAAGTATCTACCCATGCAGTGTCTTTTGCCTTCTGAAGATGAGTTTTCCTGTGAAGATAAAAGCAAAACACTTCCCTTTCCTTTGGGAGGTTTCTATTTAGTTTATAAGATATACCTTAGTAGAATACCTGTCATTTGTCCTCGTTGAGAGGTTTTTCCTTTTCCAGTCGAATCTTGATCAACTTTGATGGTATCCAAAGTTTTTCTTCTCCTGTAGAAACCAATGCAAAACCCCTACCCCAACGTAATACATGTCCTGGTTTCCATGCAGAGGTTAGTACATCTTTGAAGTATACTGGCTGATTGAGTTCAGCAGTTTTTTCCGTAGTCCAGTGTCTTTCTGCAGCTGTTTGTCCTTTTTCATTGGCATTAAGAAAGTTTAGTGTTAATAAAGCATTATGCAACCTATGTTTGGGGGGTTTAGTCTTCCAAGCTTGTTTGTTGAGCATCTCCTTAAGTGTTCTATTAGATCGCTCAACCACTGCTTGTCCTGTAGGATTGTGTGGTATACCAGTAACATGCTTTATGTTATAATATTTGAAAAATTGTTCCAATTTCGTAGAGACATATGCTGGAGCATTGTCAGTTTTTATTTGTGCAGGTATACCCATAACTGCCATCACCTCTAGCAGGTGTATAATAACAGAATCAGCTTTTTCAGAGTTAAGAGCAGTAGCCCATTGGAACCCTGAGAATGTGTCTATGGTATGATGCACATATTTCAAATTTCCAAACTCTGCAAAGTGAAAGACATCCATCTGCCAAACCTCATTTCTCCAAATGCCCTTAGGATTACAACCTGCTGGCAATGGAGTTTGATTATAAAAGGAACAAGTAGGACAGTTTTTCACTATCTCCTTGGCTTGTTGCCAAGTGATAGAGAAGTCCTTTTTCAAACCTTTGCTATTTACATGATGTTTCTTATGAAATTCTGAGGCTTCTAGCACACTTCCAATTAATAAACGATCAATCTCATCATTGCCTTGTGCTAGTGGGCCAGGCAGACCCGTATGGGATCTGATATGTGTAATATACATAGGATTACTTCTGTTTCTGATAGTTTCCTGTAATTGTAAAAACAGAGAAGTTAATTCTGTATTATCAGGAACAAATTCTGCAGTCTCAATATGTAACACGACTCTCTCTGCATACTGAGAATCAGTAACTATATTAAGAGGTTCTGTAAAATCCTTAAGTACCATGAGAATTGCATATAATTCTGCCTTCTGTACAGATGTATATGGACTTTGAACTACTTTACTTACCTCACCTGCTTTATAACCTGCCTTACCTGATTTGTTGGCATCAGTGTAGAAGGTAAGAACTCCAGAAATGGGAGTTTGTCTTACAATACGTGGAAGAATCCAGACTGTCTTTTTTATGAATTTAATTCTGTCAGTTTTGGGATAGTTGTTGCTAATTGTTCCCAAAAAGTCAGTAAGAGCTATTTGCCAATATTCATTATCTTTCCATAAGGAAGAAATTTCTTCATTAGTTAAAGGTACTATAATTTCTGCTGGATCTTTTCCAGTCAGCTGGCGAAGTCTTAATTTACCCTTTAAAATCAAATCAGAAATCTTTTCTATATATGTCTTTAACTTTTTATTCTGTTTATGTGGCAGAAATATCCATTCCAATATAGTGTCTTCCCTCTGCATCAGAATTCCAGAAGGGTATTCTCTGGATGGCAAGATAACCAGAATACAGTCTAAATTAAGGTTTATCCGATCTACATGTGCATTCAATATTCTGTTTTCTACCCATTGTAACTCTTTTTCTGCCTCATCAGATAATATTCTAGGACTGTTTAGGTCCTTATCACCTTTAAGGGCCATTTTTAAATGCTTTAAGTCATGTCCTTCTACACCAATAATTGTCTGTAATTGAGAAATTTCCCCTAATAATTTCTGAAGAGAATTAAGAGTTTGATACCGATCTCTCCTAATTTGTACCTTTTGAGGTCTGATTCTCTGTAAGTCTATCTTGTAACCTAAATAGTTAATAGAATTTCCTCTTTGTATCTTTTCTGGTGCAATCTGTAATCCCCAACGAGGCAGAACTTCCTTCACCATTTCAAACATACGTTCCAAAGTTTCCTTATTAGAATCTGATAAAAGAATATCATCCATGTAATGATAAACAAGAGATTGTGGAAATTTCTTACGAATTATTCCCAAAGGTTGCTGTACAAAGTGTTGACACAAAGTAGGGCTATTGAGCATTCCTTGTGGCAAAACCCTCCATTGATATCTCCTAACTGGCTGTGAATTATTAAGAGTTGGTACAGTAAATGCAAATTTTTCTCTATCATTTTCCTGTAACGGTATTGTGAAAAAACAGTCTTTTAGATCAATGACTATGATAGGCCATCCTTTAGGTATTAAGGAAGGTAATGGCATTCCAGGTTGCAGAGAGCCCATTGGTTGAATTACCTTATTTATAGCTCTCAGGTCTGTCAGCATTCTCCACTTACCTGACTTCTTTTTGATGACAAAGACAGGAGAATTCCAAGGACTGGTAGATTCCTCTATGTGTCCAGCATCTAGCTGTTCCTGTACTAACTTTTCTAAAGCCTCTAGCTTCTCAGAGGTCATAGGCCATTGTCCTACCCAAACTGGTTCATCTGTAAGCCACTTCAATGGCAGGGCCTTTGGCTCCTCTGAAGGTCCATCATTTGTACCTAGTTTCTGTACAGCATGGATGGTTGGTAACCATTTTCCATAGCGTCTTACCAGATCTTTTTCATAATTTGTATCTTACACTGTAGGAATATTAATCTGAGTATTCCATTGCTGTAAGAGATCACGACCCCAGAGATTTATAGCTATATCTGCCACGTATGGTTTCAGTATCCCTTTCTGTCCTTCCGGTCCAATGCAGACCACTGAGTTAACACTCTGTCGAACTCTAGATAGAGTTCCAATTCCTAAAAATTGTACATTTGCCTCTCTAAGAGGCCATTTCTGAGGCCAAGACTTTTGAGTAATAATAGTTACATCCGCCCCAGTGTCCACTAAGCCAGAAATAACTTTATTATTAATTTTAACTTTTAACTGAGGCCTTTTATCATTAATAGAAGCTTGCCAAAATATGCGTTTCTCATTTTGTCCATTCACACTTGATTCTTCATCACTATTCAAACTACCATCTAGAGCAATATCTTTTTTCACAATATGCAAAGAACTGTCTATTGTTCCTGTGAGAGATTGTCTTCCACTGCTATTGGAAATGACCTGACCTTTCTCGATGTGGGGGCCTTCTTGAGGCCCCCCTCGGGGTTTCCCGACCTTAAGGGGTTTCCTTGTATGTCCCTGGTCGATCTACATTCATTGGTCCAGTGTCTGCCCTTACCACATCTTCTACACAATCCAGAAGGCAGTGGCCTTCCATATGAGGCATTGTTAGAATTCATTTGTCTACAATTTCTCTTAGTATGTCCCATTTTACCACAGTTGAAACATCTAGGTTCCTGGCGCCTTCGTGGTCTCAAGGGGAAGGCTCTTCCTCCCCAAGGTTCTGGTTCATAGTAGTAGTAACCTCTAGCCTCTTGGTACCTATGTTGACCTCTGTAAGGTGCTTCTCCTTGCCAAGCCCTTACATCCTCACCTCTAGAACTTTTAATTTCCTGTTGCCGTTTTAAACCTTTGGAGATGGCTTCTCCTACCCAAGCTCCAGTATCTTGCACATTATAGTCAATGTTGGCTGCATACAAAACCCATTCTTCTAACGGAGCTGATCTGATCTTTAAAGGCAAAAGTATTCTTTTGCATATTGGGTTTGCATTCTCATAAGCTATTGTATATATAATTGATTGTCTTGTTTCCGGATCTGTTACCTGTAGTTCTACTGCCCTAGTTAACCTTTGTAAGAAATCCTGGAACTGTTCTGTAGGTCCCTGTTCTATTCTGGTATAAGCTTCTAGGCGTTCTCCTGGCTCACGAACCTTATCCCAGGCATTTAATGCTGCTTTCCTGCATAGAGACAGTATATCGTCATCATATTCAGCCTGAACCTGTGGGTCAGCATAAATACCCTGACCAAGAAGCTTATCTAGAGGGGCTTCAAAACCTTCCTTTATGCCCTGACACTCAAGGAGCTTTGCCTCTTCCCTTACCAATGCCTTCCACTGGATTTGGCATGAATTCTCAAGTACAGCTGCTACCAATCGTTCCCAATCTGTGGGTGTCACCCTGTTAAAGGTTGCCCATGAATGTAATAGCTGTTTTACGTATGGGCTATGGAGACCATATGAGACAACTGATTCTTTAATATTCTTAAGATCCTTCAGGCTGTATAGGTTGCCATTCATAAACCATTCGTCCATGAGGGTGTTTCTTAGAAGCTGGCTTTTCTACCATGGTAGCTGGGTACACTAATGGTGTACGAGTAACAACCTTAGAAGAATAGTCACGATACCTGGGTGGAGTAGGTGCCTGGGATTGGAGTGATTCTGCTTCTGAGGCATCCCACTGATCTTTAAGCCTAGCAATGATATCCTTTTGAAAAGTTTCAATCTCCTTAATCATAAAAGATTCCAAGCACGTTAGTGAATCTGTAAATTGCTCTAACTGCTCATCTACACGTTTTTCTAGGTCTTTCATACGATCATCCTTAGACAGCATCTGGATGGCATGGAAACTGCCTTCTAGGTATTGGAGTCTAGATTCCAGGTCATGATTTGCTGATTTTGAGTCCTCAGCAATCGACCGTATGGACCTATGTAATCTGTCAGCCCTGTACTGTAAATTATCTTCCAAACATTCAAATCTAGACTCAAATTTCTGATCTGCTTACCTTGGATGCTTCAATAACTGATTGAATGGCATTGTCCAATTCTTCAACCCTATGCTGGGTATTTTGCACCGTTGCGTCTAGTTGATGAGTAACATTGCCTATCTGAGTTTCTAGCTGGCTACAGATATTCTTTAGCTGGTCATGGTCTTCTGACAGCCTAGCCTCTAAGGCCTCAGACATGGAGGATCTCTCTGTGTTTATCTTATCATAAATACGCTGTATCTCATCAGACAGCTCTGTCTTTAGTGTATTGGACACAGAGCCAAGCTTATCATCCAATTTCTGTTCCACTTGCTGCACAATTGTGGTCTGACCTAATCTGTTTTCCAAAACCTCATTGCGTAAAGCTGTTATTTCCTGCAAGCAGGTGGTGAGGTTATTTCTGTCCCTGTTCCTGAGTCCTCTGGCTAGTAATACTATTTGTACCAGCAAGCTGACTGCCATGACAGCATATAGGCCAATAATTGGCAAATTAGCATCCTCCTCAAATAGTGAATTCACGTAATAAGCAAAAACATTACCAATTTTAGCAAATGATAAATATTCCGCCATGATTTTACCTGATTTCTACTCCAGATGCAGTGAATATATTTGACCAGCAGGTAGCACAGGCCTTCAGTTATTCCGAGGCGTTTGGCAGCAGTCGGTCAGCGGTGGAGAGACGTCACAAAAGCGCCTGCGCTTATCTTAGAGAGTATACGGCTTTTCAGCTTTGGCTTTCCCGTTCTGCGGCAAGGGGAAGCCTCTGCTGAAAGCCGAAACTTACTCACCTCTAGGCAGCTAGAAACTGGGTGGATGGCTCTGAGCAGCACAGCTGCCGTGGGTCAGCTGCTAGCCGGGAACGCCTGTGGAAAGAGGGTGCTTTCCGGGCCTAGGCGGCGGGCCCGATGGAACCCACAGCCTGTCCCAAATGGGGTGTGGGTTTCCAATATCCCGCTTCTGACAACCAGATATAGTAGGTAATTACCAATACAGAGTCAGGTAGAAATATAAGGGTATTTAATAGGGAAAAGCCTTACTTACAGAGCGAACCAGCCAGCCGGTGGTAGTCTGTACAGCAAGAAGCAAAGAGAAACCGAAACTGAAAACGCAGTCCCCCTACTCCTCTGACCACGCCCTCACAAGCTCTCAGGTACTCCTGTAGCCAGCCCCTAAGAAGGCGTGGCTACAGCTTCCCCTACAGTTCTGCTATAGACTTCCAGCAGAGTCCAGACTAGAAGTGGGTTCACCCACTTCAAACCAAGCACAATATCTCTTACAGGTGTGTCTTCCATTTATGGATTGTAGTTCATTCTAGTCATAGTCAAGTTGACAACCAAAGATGACCATTATGAGGACCTAGGCACATTTCAATACTTCCTGGGAATCTATCAAGGGCTTTATTAGTTCAGAAGCTTTGTGCTCATGAAGTTTTCTTTTTTCCTCAGAAAAGAACTCAGCATCACATCATAGCTGTGCTGCACTGATCAAATAGATGACCCTTCATCCAGCCAAGTGGATAGAATTAACTATCACATTAGTTAAGATAGAAACATCCCTGAATTACATTACATTTTAAAACAGCCAATGTTTCCCGACAGTCTGCTTCCTGTTGCTCTACATTGAATATTTATTTTCCACAACACTTCATACAAATGGTGTCAGACAATATATATCTTTTTATTTCATCTACCTGTGTTTTCTCAGCATAAATTTCAAGATTTTTCCATGCCTATTCTATTTACCACTAGCTTGGTAGTGGTTACTGCTGCATCTCACTGGATAAAATAACTTTCCAAATGTTATTGTCCATTTTAATTTTTACATGCTGAGGCTACTGTGAATGACTTAATGCACTTGCATTAATATAAACGTTTTCAGGTAGAGAGTTTTCATTTATATTGGCTAAGAATTTAGGAATTAAATTCTGCATCATACAACAGATGCATATTTAATTTAACAATAATTTCCAAAATGACATACTAACAAGTTAAAGTTGATTGAATATTTAACAGATCTTTCCACTTGTTTTAGTTAGGATTTCCATTACTATGATGAAGTACCATGACCAAAAGCAACTTGGGGAGGCCATAGAGAAATGCTGCTCACTGGCTTGTTCCTCATGGCTTGCTCAATCTACTTTCTCATACACTTCAGCACTACTTACATAGAGGGGACAGTAACCATATGAGTTTTATGCCCTCCAACATCAATCGTTAATCAATAAAATGCCCCCACAGACTTGTCCAGAGGCCAATATGGTGGGAGAATTTATGAGTTGAGGTTCCTTCTTCTAAATGACTTCATGCTGTGTCATATTGACATAAAACTAGTGAGAACATCACTGTTTTCCTGTTTCCTTCAATTCTTCTAGAAGTTGATGAAGCAGTGTCTCATTTACTTTTAATTAACATTTCTGTGATTAATAACAATGTTGAAGATATTTTCATGACATTTCATTTCATGATATTTCATAACATGTTGGTTATGTTCTTATCTTTGGTAATTTAATCTTTCCAAATACTTTTATTTTTCAAAACAGGTGTTTCTTACTGCTTATAATAGATATTTACCTTAAAAATGCTTTCCCCAAGATATGGAATGTATTTTCACCTTAATCACAGTGATTTTAGAAAAGAAAACTAACTTCCATGAAATTCAGTTTACTAATTTATTCCTTTGTGCCTTGT
This sequence comes from Cricetulus griseus, assembly GCF_003668045.3. Taxonomy (NCBI): domain Eukaryota; kingdom Metazoa; phylum Chordata; class Mammalia; order Rodentia; family Cricetidae; genus Cricetulus; species Cricetulus griseus. The sequence continues at coordinate 54,269,806 of NW_023276807.1, forward strand.
ATATTTTATGTCCTGTGTAATAACTTAACTCAAGTTCAAAATAATCTCACACTTTTTCTGGAAATCTGTGTACTTCACATTTAAATCTGTGGCTCATATTTTTTTAACCTATATAGTATGAAAGTTACTTTCTTTTTATAGGGGTAGCTAATTTTGGAGGCAAAGATTTTTTAAAAAAACACACAAACAAGAAACAGAAATAATGCAAAAAACAAATATCAAAACAAAAATTTCTTATCTTGTTGAATTTCCTTGACACATTTATTGAAACTGAATTTTCTCTTCATATTTGAAGTAGTTAGAAATACTCTGGGATTCCCCCTTATTTTTCATCTTTGTGTCTATCTCTTAACTAATTTAATATGAATTTAGCATTCTGAATTTTTAATAATTCTTAACATGAGGAATTTAAGTCATTTATTGTATTCTTTTAAAATATTGTATAGGCTAATATGTTAGCATTGCTTTTACATTAAGTCATTGTATGACGTGACCAAATTCCAATACTATTTAATTTCTTGCCCCTGAAAATAAGAAACTTGGTTGGGAATGTATTTCAGATTATATTAGATATACATATAAAGATAGATGCTAGAAGATCACAGCTGTACAAATGTGAGTAATCTAAGATATGAAATCAATGCATTGCCTTATTTCTGTGTAGTTCTTTAAAATATAATTATGTTATTTCCTTTCCTTCCATTCCTTTCTCCAGCCCCCATTCCTACCTGCCACTATCTTCCCAATTTGTGCCCTTTTCTCTATTGTTATTGTTACACACACACACACACACACACACACACACACACAAGCACAGAGAGACAGAGAGAGACACACCCAAACCCACAGCCTTTCATGTATGCATGTGTTTTTAGGGCTAACCACTTGGTGCTGAACAACCAATAAAGCAGCTCATCCCAGGACAATTAATCTTCCTGCTTTCAGAATTCCTCAGTTACCTGTAGTTCTTTATCTACTGTGGGAACCCAAGTGACTTTGCCTTTTCATGTTAGCAGACCTGTGAGCATTGTCTTTATTCAGGTCTTATATGGACAGCAGCTATATTGTTCACATTTCATTAGTGAAGGTTCCTCTCATTTCTAGGAAGCCAGATATCATAGCAGATTTCCTGATATTCTTCCATCCCCTCCCCAGGAGCTCTGTTGTAGAAGTATCCATTGTCTGGGCACCTCATGATCAATTGTCTGCATTTTGACAAGTTGTCGTTTTCTCTTTATCTGTTTCAAACAGAAGATTCCTTGATGAGGTGTGAATCTGTTTCTAATGCAGGTCTTTGATATCTTTAATAGCATTTTATACTTTTAACTAAAAGGGTTAGACATGTTTTACATTAATTTTAGGTATTTCATGTTTTTTCTATTGGTATAAATACCCTCATTTTCTTCATTTCAGCAGCTAGTTGCTAGTACTGGCTATGTGTGTACAATTGATTTTTATATATTCGTCAAATATGTCAAATAAACTTCTATCCCCAATTATTTATTTTTAGCATCTATAGAATTTCTTCATAAACATATAAATATTTCAAGTAGAATTTTACTTCTTTTCTGATGCTTTTGTCACTTTTTGTTCACACCATATTGTACTAAGCAGAACTTATAGTGAAAAACTGATGATAAATGAAAACATTCTTTATGTTGTTAGAGAACTCACATAGCACTCATCATGAAAACTGATATTAGTTCAGGTTTTTCATACTGAAAAATGTATTCTCCTTTTCTGTTTCCTAAAACAATTCCATAGGTTATCTGTTACTTACTTCTACACTCTTAGGTAGAATTTAATTGATGAATGTCATCTGAGCACTTCATATAATTTTAACTGTAAATCTGCTTATTTGCTAGAAATGTGACCAGTCATAGCTTGTGGTTTGTTTTACTTGCTTGTTTTCATTCTTTGAGGCTACAATTTCTTTAATTTTTAAAAAATATTCGGTTTCCTATTCCTTGAAGAGATTTTCTTTTCTAATGTTTTTATTCTTGCCACTCTGGTAGATTAGTTAGGCATGTGTTCATCATTTTTTTTCTGTGTTATTTGATTCCAGGATTCGGTATCTATTGCTATGCAATACCATACTGCTTCAAGTGTGATAGATTCTTAGGGTTTTGAAGCCAAGAAGCATAAGGTTTATATCGTTGTTCTTTTTGAAGATCTTGCTTTCTTTTTTCTTTGAGTCTCTCTCTCTCTCTCTCTCTCTCTCTCTCTCTATATTATATATATATATATATATATATATATGTATCTGATTTGATTTTCAGTTAAAAGTGCCAGTATGATTGATAACAAAAGCTTTAATTATTTGAAGTAATTGTTGACATTTTATATATTTGAAAAAAATAGCCCTATCTTCTAGTGTTTATGTGTTGTCTTTTACTGAACAGTAAAAACATTTATCAGCCTGATCAGCAATACGGAGGACTCAACAAAAATTAGATAGCTCTGTTTCTACTGGATTTGTAATTATAATGTCAAATTACATAGGATCTGCTAGTTTCTTATTCAGAAACACATCTCTGGTGTCTGGTTATAATTTCAGTTCTGCACTTGTTTCTGACTGATAATTCTTGGTGGGACTCTGGCATTTAGAATATGTAGAGGACTGGATGATTTCAGAGATGAAATTAATCCCCCACTAACATATGAAATCTGAAAGAGACCTGATTCAATTTTTGTTTTCTTGGAGAAACTAGGAGTCAGGTATTATCTTCCATCTTCTCCACCATCTACTAAGGAGGGAGCAATAGCAATTCAACTTATGTTAGTGTAAACCAATGTGTATTCTCAGTGACCTGCAGTCCTGTGTCTTCTCTATTAGTATTAATCCAGGCAACACAGAAACAAGTTTCTTGTATGACTCTCAAAAAGGTTCACTGTTAGACAGACCTTCCAGTCTTCTTTTTCTCATCAGGGAAGCCAGAGGGTCTCCTATTCGGTCATCTTTATTGTGGGATTATTTATAAATCTTTTTGTTATTAACTATGAGGATATCTAGTATGATCTCAATCTATTTCAGTGTATCCATTAATGTCTTGGAGAATTTCTGGGTACACACGAAAATAATGCATATTCTGTTTTCAAGTACAGCAAATGTAAATTGATTTTGTTTTTTTTATTTCAATTAGAAACAAGTTTGTTTTACATTTCAATCCCAGTTCCCACTCCCTGCCCTCCTCCCCTACCAACTACCCCAACTAAAACCCTACCTATCACATATCTTTTCTGCTCCCCAGGAAGGGTGAGACCTTCCATAGGGGGTCATCAGAGTCTATCATATACTTTGGGATGGGGCCTAGGCACACCCCCGTGTGTCTTGGCTCAGGGAGTATCCTTCTATGTGGATTGGTCTCCCAAAGTCCACACCTATGCTAGGGATAAGTACTGATCTACTACAGGAGGTCCCGTAGATTTCTGAGGTCTCCTCCCTGAAACCCACGTTCCTGGGGCTCAATCTGTCCCATGCTCATTTCCCAGCTATCATTCTGGGGACCAAGAGTTCCACATTGCTCAGGTCAGCTGTTTCTGTGGGTTTCACCAGCCTGGTCTTGACCCTTTTGCTCATCACTCATCCTTCTCTGCCACTGGATTCCAGTTCAGTTCAGTGATTAGCTGTGGGTGTCTGCTTCTACTTCCACCAACTGCTGGATGAAGGCTATAGGATGACATATAAGACAGCCATCAGTCTCATTATCAGGGGAGGACATTTAAGGTAGCCTCTCCTCTGTTGCTTAGATAATTAGTTGGTGTCATCTTTGTAGATCTACAGACCTTTCCCGAGTGCCTGATTTCTCATTAAACCTAAAATGTCTCCCTCTATTATGGTATCTCCTTTCTTGTTTTCTTCTATTCTTCTCCTGACTCAAACTTTTTGCTCCCTCATGTCCTCCTCAGCTCTCCTCTTCCCCCCTTCTCATTCTCCTATCTCCCTCCCCACTCCTCCCTTGCTCCCAATTTGCTCAGCAGATCTTGTCCCTTATCCCTTCTCCAGGGTACCTCTTCTAAAATAGACCACCTCAACAGGTACAAAAATTAAAATAACCCCCTGTATCTTATCAGACCACCATGCTTTAAAGTTAGAATTCAACAACAACAGTAATTGCAGAGAACGTAGAAACTCATGGAAATTAAGTTAACACCCAATTGCACAATTCCTGGGTCTAGGAACAAATAAAAAAAAGAAATTAAAGATTTCCTAGAATTCAATGAGAATGCAGACACACATACCCAAACCTATGGGACACTTTGAAAGCAGTGCTAAGGGGAAAGTTTATAATGCTGAGTGCCCACATGAAGAAACAGGAGAATAATCACACTAGATAATTAATAGCACAACTGAAAGCTCTAGAACACAAAGAAACCAATACACCCCGGAGGAGTAGACACCAGGAAATAATTAAATTGAGGGCTGAAACAAATGAAATGGGAACTAGGAGAACAATACAAAGAATCAATGAAACTAAGAGTTGTTTCTTTGAGAAGATCAACAAGACAGACAAACCTTTATCCAAACTTACCAAATGGTACAATGACATGCAAATTAATAAAATCAGGAAAGAAAAGTGGACATAACAAGGGACACAGAGGAAATTCAGAAAATCATTAGGTCATACTTCAAAGACCTGTATTCCTCAACATTTGAAAACCTAAAGGAAATGGACAATTTTCTGGATAGATTTCACTTACCAAAATTAAATCAAGAACAGATAAGCAACTTAAATAAACTTATAACCCCTAATGAAATAGAAGCAGGCATCAAAAGTCTCCCAACCAAAAAAGCACAGGACCAGATGGCTTCAATGCAGAATTCTACCAGAAATTCAAAGAACAGCTAACACCAATTCTCCTCAAAGTATTCCACACAATAGAAGCAGAATTGTAATCGCCAAACTCTTGTTTATGAGGCTTCAATAACCTTGAATAACCAAGCCACACAAAGTCACAAACTAAGAAAGAGAACTACAGACTAATATCCCTCATGAACTTTGATGCAATAATACTCAATAAAATACTGGCAAATTGAGTCCAAGAACATATTAGAGAAATCATCCACCATGATCAAGTAGGCTTCATCCCAGGGATGCAAGATGGTTTAACATATGAAAATCCATCAATGTAATCCACTATATAAACAGACTGAGGGAAAAAAACACACATGATCATTCCCCTAGATGCTGAAAAAAACTTTTTACAAAATCCAACACCCCTTCATGATAAATGTCTTGGAGAGATCATGGATAACAGGAACATAACATAATAAAAGTAATATATAGCAAGCCAACAGCCAACATCAAATTAAATGGAGAGAAACTCAATGCAATTCCTCTAAAATCAGGGACAAGACAAGGCTGTCCACTCTCTCCATACCTTTTCAATATTGTCCTTGAAGTTCTAGCTAGAGCAATAAGACAACGAAAGAGATCAAGGGGATACAAATCAGAAAGGAAGAAGTCAAACTTTCACTATTTACAGATGATATAATAGTAAATTGATTTTGGACTTGGTTGATAAATGATATTTTTGACTTCTCATGTCTTTCCTGACTTGTGTCTATTTTCTCCATTACTTGTTGTGTGGAGAATATTGGAGTAGCCAGTTATCATAACAGATACATAACACTTTTATTTTCAGGTTTTTAAACATTTTAGACAAGACTGTTTGGTGTCATATATGATGGATTTTAGTTGTTTTAATCCTCAAATCCCCTCTTTTATCCCCATTCCTCTCTTGCTAAAACCCTTCCAACCAAGGCTCCTTCCATTTTTTGTGTTGGTTGTGTGACTCACTAAGTTTAATTAGGTTTTCTTTTCCAAGTCCAAGCAGTACTTATGTACTAGATCAAGAATAACATATCAGTAGCTAATTCACTGGAAAAAATGAAGCTCCCTCTACTCTTCTAAAAGTGTCAGCTTCCTCACTCTATCTAGTGCTTAGGAAACATCGTAGAAAACAGGGTGGCAACACTCCCCAAGGTGAGGAGGCAAGGTGTTATCAGCAAATGATGTCTGCTATATATGACATAGACAGTGTGTTAATTTGCTGCTCTGGTTCACAAAAGTTCTGAGTAACACTGATTTTTAATTTTTTTCAGAAGATTCCATAAATGTACAATTTCTCTAGTGTCTAGCTAGATGTTGACCTTGTCCCTTCCTACAAGTCTTGCATCTTTCATGCCACAGTTGTAGCCAACCTGAGCCACTGAAACATAATCAGTCTAGTGACCTCAATGGTTCTTCTCAGAACCTGTGAAGCATCAAAGGTGCACCATCCTGCACAAGGACAACCTAAAGCCAACTTCTGTCCACATTTCAAGCACAAATTTCTTGGCATAGGAAACTGGTTTGCTGTGTATAATAGTTGCTTATTGTTCCTGTCAAAAAACACCATGGTCAAAGTAACTTACAGAATAAAGAGTGTATTTGACCTTAGAGTTCTAGAGGGATAAAAATCCATTATGGCTTGGAGGTACACCAGGAAGTGAAATGGTGGGAAGTTGAATAGTGGCCAGAGCAAAGGCAGAGAGCTCATATCTTGAACTTCAAGCATAGAGATGAAAGTAGAAAAGGAATAAGGTTTGAAACTCTCAAAGCCTGCCTGTAGTGACATACTTCCTCCCACAAGGCTTCACCTCTCAAATCTTCCAAACAGTACCACAAACTATGTATCAGATATTTGAAAACATGAGGCCATGGGGGACATTCTCATTCAACCCACCACATTCCTATTGTATCCAAGATTTCAACCACTCACTGCTTCTATCTGTTTCAGCAAGTCTCTGTAAGATTTCTGTTTAGTAAGATCCTACCTTTCACAATTCTTAGAACAAATTGTCCAGACAGAGCATATTTGCCTCAGGGTCAAGAGCAACTGGCTCATTTATACTCACATAGTATGCTCATTTGCTGAAAATCTTATACTTCTCATACTGCTACTGCATACTCTAATACTCATAACACATACTGCAGTCTGGGTCCCTGATTCCTTCACACAGCTACTCCAAGCCATTTTATTGCTATATTATTCCTCATATCCAACAATAATTCTTGAGAAGGTAATATTGAACATCTGCTTCTTGCTTAATGCTGAATATGTTTTTCATCCATTTCCTTTGAATCTATGTAGTTTTGTATTTAAAGTAGATTTCTTGGAGATTCCATTAAGGTAGGATCATTATTTTTATCTGAGTTGACAATCTATATTTAATATGCAAGTATTTAAATCTTCCATTGATGTCATTGGTGATGACTTGATTTGTATTGAGTTACTATGATTTGATTTCTTCATCACTGCCAAATTTATATTTTTGCCTTAAATCTTTGAACTATCATAAATTAGTTTTATGTCATTTCACACTTGAGCAATAACATGACTTTCAGTTGGTATGTAACAATCTTAGTGTAGCATACATTCACTTCCTGTTTCTGACATTTTTGCAGGCATTTTATATCTCTCTTTACTATGAAGTTCATATTTTCATTCCTTTACTTTGGTTTTATTCATATATTATTTATTTATATTATTAATTAATTAATTTATTTATAAGATAATGTTCCATGTGGTCCAAGCTGACTTCAAACTCATATTGTAGCTGAGGATGGCCATGAACTTTCAATCCTCCTTCCTCCACATGTAGAATACAGGATTATAGTCATATATGCAGGGTTAGCATGTGCTTCAGATTGAACCCAGGGACTCATTCATTATCAGAAGTCACTTTACCAAATGAGCTACAGACTGCAAAGAGTCTTTTAAATTGGTTAAATTATTAACATACTGTTTTATTTTGTGTATATGTATAACTTTATTTGCTTTTCTTGTATCTTGTTAGGATTAGTTTCCAACCAATGTCATTTTTCAAATTCCTTCAGAGCATTCCTTAATAATTTTTTTAGTAAAAATCTAACAGTGATAAATTGCTACACCTTTTGCTTCTCTGAAAAGTATTTCATTACCATTTTTGAAAGGTATGCTCATTGAATAGTAAATCTGTGCTAACAGAACATGTGGATTTTTTTTTTTCCATTTTGGCATTTTAAACATATCAATATATTGTGTTGTTCTTGACTTAGATTCTTACAAGTTTTCTTCAGTAATTTTAAACTTTTTGCTCAGACATAATGAATTTTATTTTCTCACTGTCTCTAAGACTTGTCATCCATTTTTTTTAGCAATTTGATTATGATTTGCTTTGGTTGTTTCACTTTAATTCTTCCTAACATTTGTTGAGTGTCTTGAATATGAGTGTTTTATAGTTTCATAAATTTGAAAAACCTGAGTTCTGATTCCTTAGAAGGCTTTCAGCATTACATGCCCCCTTGCCTATGCCTTTCATGATATACACATAATACTGACTGTTTTTTTTTTTTTTCCTCTCACAAACTCTGCTGATCATACTTTCTATCTCGGGTCCTTTTAGTAGCCGAGTTTTCTGTTGTAAACATACCTGTTTTGGTTTTTGCTGGCATCTATCTGATGGTAATACCATTCAGAATCCACATCCTTACAGTTTTTGTATTTTCCTTATACGTCTCCTTTCTTATCTCCCACTTCTCTTTCTTTGTGTCCACATACTTGTCTTCACTCTGCTGAGTACAGGGACCATTTTACTAGGCTCATTACATTAATCATTTCTGAGTTTCTGCATAGGATGCTTCTGCTTTAGTTGTTGCTCACACTGATGTGCTGTTTCATTTTTTAATTTTGTATTTTTGAATGCTGTTTTTTTTCTCCTAGAGAAATTGTTCTGCTTTAGTTTCAAATTCCCTTACATTGCAATTTGAGCTTTGGATCTTATAGTCAAACAAAGGAAACATACACTAACTTCTGCATTGACCATTAAGCCTAATCAGAGTTTTAGTCTAGCCAATCACTAACTAGAAATCAAATGCTCTTCTCTCATATTGAGACTCAATTTAATATTAAAGAAAGATCAAGTTTCTTCTGTTTCCAATGGTTCATACTAGGCATACTAGGTAATGTTTTCCTTGATCACTTATGTTCCCTGATGTGTTGCGTTTGTACCAAGAATTATTTATCATTTAGAATTTATGAAGCTTTGCTATGAATTCATGAATATAGTTTTATCCAAACTAAAACTAAGAACTCTATGCTCATCCACGTTATTTACTTCTTGTAATTGACTGAATATTTATGCTTGTCTGCTTGATGAATTCATGTATTAAAATCATAATGTCCCAATATGATGATAATGGGAGGTGGGGCCTTGAGAAGATAATCACATCACAGAGCTACATCTTCATGATTGAAATTAGTACTTTATACAACAAAAAGATACCTAGCAATTTTGCATTTTTTAATCTTTGTTTTCTGACACATGAGGACACAATGAAAATTGGATCATCAGTCAGAAGCCTCTCCTGAGCAGACAGGAAGAAGGTGATACCTTCTTCCCACACTTTAGCTGTAAAAAGCAGTTCTTACTTGGTCTATACAATAAAAACCCATAATCAAATATAGAGGAAAATGCTGAGAGATCAGAGAGAAGAAGGAGAAGGCCAGAGCCATACCTTACCTCCTTATTGTATCAGCAGAGAAGAGCATGAGTTTCTGTTTCTTCCTGCTTATATTCTCCCTCTGCCCAGCCATCTCACTTCCTGTCTGTCTTCACAGACCTCCAGACATTGATGGTTAGCTAATGGCAAGCTCCATTCTCTGACTTTCAAATAGACTTGCTACAAACAAGATAGCACCACATTTAGCCTATAGATATACCTTTCTATTGTTTTTTCCTCTACCCTCCTTTTTTGTTATTTTTGTTTGTTTTTGTCAGTCTCCATGTCTATTATTTATTGCTTTCTTTTTTGGTATTAGTTCTTTGACAATGTTATGAATACATATAACACAGTCCACTTACTCTCTTCCTCCACCCCATCATCTCCTACTCTAATCATCTCCACCCCCATTCTACCTATCCTTTTTCAAGATTCATGAATTTTGGTTTTGTTTTGTGAACCATTCAGTTCAGACATAGACATGTTTGTGATGATTAAATAGTGACTATCCATTGGAGACTGGCAGAATCACCAGTGAATAACTAATTTAAGACAGTGACACCCCTTTCATTGAACCTAATTGTAATTGTTATGAATTCTACAAGGTCTTCTTCTATTCACAACTGGTTGTTAATTGGCCCATTGCTATGTAGACCAAATACAGCTGTCCACAGTTGTTCATGGCTTGCAATAATGCCTGTGTACTGTATAATACCTGGGATTCCCAGCTCCCTTCTTAATCTTCTGGCTCTCATGTATTTTATCCCTCTTTTCTACAATGTTCTCTGAACCTTGAAAAGGGTGTTTTTATGCTACCAAGGATATGGTGGGGTTTTTTGATAGCACTCCAAGCAAGGTGGAATGGTTCCAACAGAAATTGAGTCATTGCTATAACAAATATCTGAAAACATGGAGACACTTTGGAAAAAATTCAGGCACTGGCTGGAGGAGTTTTATGATGTGTGGAAGGAGCCAAGATTGTTAGGAAATGAATTTTAAAGGAGATTCTAGGGACAGCTCAGAAGGCAGTGAGTTAAGGCATAGAGACATTCTTCTTTCTTAGAGGAAGCATAAACCATTGACCATTATAGACAGAACATTGGTAGACAGATGGATAATAAAAGCCATTCTGATAAATTCTCAGGAAGAAATGGAAAAAAGATAATTCTTGTTATAAGGTAACAAAGGCATAAATATGTTGTATTCATGTCTAATGTTTTATAATATTATACTTTAAAAAGTTTAAGTTGAAGCTGGGCGTTGGTGGCACACGCCTTTAGTCCCAGCGCTCCAGAGGCAGAGGCAGGCGGATCTCTGTGAGTTCGAGGCCAGCCTGGTCTCCAGAGCGAGTGCCAGGATAGGCTCCAAAGCTACACAGAGAAACCCTTTCTCAAAAAATCAAAAAAAAAATATTAAGTTGAATATTTCCAATTAGCTGAGATTTTGAAGAAAAATGGTAAAATGATGACTTGGAAACTTCTTATTGAGTACAGTATGATGTAAAGTAAATATATGGATAGAAGGTAGAATAGTGGTGGTTTCAGAAACTATTCTTAACCTCTACTTAGTTTAGTTCTTATTCCAAAAAGTATAAAATAAAATAAATCTAGTCATGCATAAAATTAGAGATTATTAAGAAAAGAGTAAATAAAATGCAAAGACTTAGAAAATCTTCAGCTAGCTTATATTAAACAAAGAAAATAAGGAAACAGAAAATGATTACAATAGAAGTACATAAAGTGCATTGCCTTGGAATGCTTTGGTATTAAGGTGATGTGGATTCTATACTCAATTAGGTATTCCAGTGAGGTCATATAACTTCTAACTCAGAGAAAGAAAGAATAAGGGAGAGTTAATTCATTTGTTTGATTTTTTGGGAACCATGAAGGAATTAAGAGGAAATTCAGTGAATCTGCATTATTTTTTTAATATAAGAGAAGAAGGACTTGAAAATCAACTCATAAATAACCAGAACTGTTTTTTATTCCATAGGTAGAGATACTGTGTTTCTTTTGCTAGGCCAGATGGTATCTTTAGCTTTAGGGATAGGGTTGCCCAATATGAGCATTGACTAGTGAGGCTCTGGGCATGGCAGAATTTCAAGATTGCTATCTTGGTGGATCTGGTAGATGGGGACACAACCCAAGAGATCTGGATAGCAGAACATTGAGTTCAAGTGGGTTATTCTCAGACTTTAAGTCTCATGGGGCTTTTCTTGCTAAGGCTTAGGTTTTATGGGAATCTTTCCTGCCTTCCTTATTTTCTGTCTTCTTTTTTTGATTAAAAATCATGGCACGATACCTGTTCCACAATTTTATTTTGGAAGGATTTAACTTGTTTAGTTCTACAGACTTCCAGCTAGAGAAGACTTTTGCCCAAGGATGGAGAACCTATGCATGCTTTTTATGCTGTTTGATATGAATTGGGGTTTAGAGATTGAAGTTGATGTTCTAGTAGGAAGGATGAAGACAATGTATCTGACATGTGAGAAAGACACACCTTTGGGGAACCAAACAAAGGTACTATTAATGGAATGTCTTTGTCCTTAAATTCATGTTGAAATCCTAACATATTTTGTAATTATTGGCAGAGGTGATTCCAGGGTGGATATCTCATTTCCAAGTATAAAAATACAGAGATCTACCCTTCCCCATCTCTGTTCCCTGCCAGGTGAGCACAAGAAATCAGTCATGTGTGACCTAGAATACAAATTCCACAGAACCTTGCCAGGGCAGCACTCTGATTCCAGACTTTCAGCCTCTAGAACTGTGAAAGTAAAGCATATTGTCTGTAAGCCACACAGCCAATGGTACTTTGTTGTAGCAACTGAGGTTGACTGAGACAAATGGACTACATGGATGTTATTTTTCTTCTGAGTAAAACCTTGAGTCTCTGACTAGAAGGTCATTCTTCAATGCACCCACCCCTCCTGCTGAGTTTAGCATGTCACAATCCATTCTTCTTCACCCAGCCTCACCTTAGCGGCACAGATTACAACTGTTTTCAATTAATGTACAACTCAGTGCTAATTAGTTTCTGCTTCTGTTGTTGTTATGGTTGTTGAGATATGTTTTCCTTCTTTCTATTTTTACCACTTAAATTAGAGTTGAATTGGTCATGGAAGACTCTGCTTGCAAATTCCAAATAACCCCATAACAAACTGAGTTGCTGTCGTTTTAAGAAGTGCACTTCACAGGCATTTACTTCACTCATCTAGCTTTTCAGAGAATTAGTAATTTTTTTAGATTAGTTTTATCTATCAATTCAATAGGCATAAAGAAAAACTCTTTTCTGTTCACTAAGGCCCCAAGCATCTTTTGCAAAAGTAAATATTCTTTGACATCAAAACAGAATTTTGGAAAGAAATTTCTCGTTTCTTCCAAAATAATCTAGTCTATGAAATGCATCTTGAATGATGTGACTTCTTTCTTCAAACATCTTTGACCTTTCCAGAAAGAGTATCACAAGGCCTTCATACTGGATGCTAAATCTTTCTCCAAAGTCTTCAGTTTATGATCTTTATGTCATATAAGCTAGACAACTTTGTTGAAGGAAATGACTACACCATCATTTTCTTCTTCTCGGCATTCAAAATATGCTAAAAATACATTTTAAATCTATAAAAAGCAGCTTCCTTTTCTTTTTCTAGTTGGATGGTGAAATGATGATATTCCTGAAATTTGCATCAGGCTTACCTGTTTCCTGCTAAGTCTTCATGTGACCCCCTCTGGTGACCAATTCACCTTGTTCTTTGCCATATCAGCCCTCAGCATTTCATACTTTGTTGCTAAGTTGGTCTTATTTCACAGAATGCCAGATCTCCCCTAGTGAGTTTTTGTATACATGTTCAACTTTAGCTCCACTGATGGTTTAACTCCAGGATATGGACTGTTGAGTACTGGTATTTTCTTAGCCACATCATGCCCTGATTTTGTTCATTTTGCTCTGGGAACAGAGTCAAATCACATTGCTACTCTCTGTTTTCCATCATAAAACTTTCACAGATATGAAGTAAATTAACAATTTAAAATGATTAACACCAATGTGACAAAATATAGACGAAGGCTCTCTAGGGTTGTTTGTCTCTTGTAAATGAAAGGAAGATAAGCCACCATTAAATGAAACCATGTCTCAGCCATGTCTCACCTTTGTTGCTATGGGTAACATTTATGTTTGTTGAATATTGTAACTTTTTGATTGCTCGAACATTAATTGGTAATTTTACTCCTACATGTCTTCCATACATAAAATATTAGGTAGAAAGATTAAAACCTTGTTTTTTTATTTAAAGGTTAATAGGTAAATACACATATTGTCAGTTCAGAGAATCCTGAATGACAGTGGTTTTAGGAGGTTATAAGCTTTGAGATCACAGTTTCATGACTCAACCTTTTTGTAGCAAGAAGTTTTAGTCTTTTTAGACCTGCTCAGTGACATTGTAATGAAGGCATTTCACCTAGGTCCCAGTGTGGGTTCTTTTAGTTTATCTTTATATGAACTTGCATGGTGCTGCATGGTTAATCAGTATGATGTCCTCTTACTCTAACCACACATAGACACACATGCTTAGAAATCACACACTGAATGCAGAATGTGCCACTTTACAGAACTGGTTATTTTATCCATAAAATGTATCAATTTTCATATTATCTTCAAATCAACTTACTTAAGCATAGCTCTCTGACAACAGGAAATGAACAGTGAATATATTTTATTTAAAGCCTATATCAACCCATCAAATTGTAGCAACAAAAAGATTGTTTTAAAACTTTCATACTGAGGATAGAGTATGTAAATCCTTAGGTATTAAATGAAAAAGTAGGTCAGTTTCTGGGTTGAGAAGGAGAGAAAATAAAAATAAATGGGAAAGGGAGAAAATTTGTGCAAGTAACTTAAGAAGCTTTGACATGCTAAAGAGTACTTCAAATTAGAACTGATTTATGTAAAAAATCATGTAAGTATATATGTAAACAGTTGGTTGTGCCAACCAAACTCAACCAGAGATCACCAAATGAATTCCAAAACATGAAGTGCACACTGGAGGCATGTATTTTCTTCTAAGAATTTACATATGTCCTATGATAGAAATGAAAAAAAGATTTAAGTCAAACTTCATGTCACTTAATTTGAATAGAGTTTTGAAAACTATTGCCCTGTATCTCTCTGCATTGTGAGGCATAAGGTACTATTTTCTTTTACTTTTTTGTGTTTTTAAATTTTTTTCCTTTCTCTCCATTTTTTATTTAAATTAGAAACAAGATTATTTTACATGTCAATCCCAGTTCCCTTTGCTTTCCCTCCTCCTCTGCCCCCTCCAACTAATACCCTACCTATCTCATACCCTTTCTGCTCTCCAGGGAGGGTGAGGCCTTCCATAGGGGCTCTTCAGAGTCTGTCATGTCCTTTGGGATAGGGCCTAGGCCCACCCCCGTGTGTCTTGGCTCAGGGAGTATCCCTCTATGTGGGATGGGCTCCCAAAGTCTATTCCTATGCTACTATAAAAGACCCCATAGATTTCAGAGGTCTCCTCACTGAAACCCATGTTCATGGTATCTGTATCAGTCCAATGCTGATTTCCCAGCTACCAGTTTGGGAACCAAGAGTTCACCCTTGTTCAGATCAGCTGTTTCTGTGGGTTTCACCAACCTGGTCTTGACCCCTTTGCTCATCACACCAGTTCAGTTCGTATTTAGCTGTGGGTATCTGCTTCCACTTCCACCAGCTGCTAGGTGAAGGCTATAGGATGTCATATAAGGCAGTCATCAATCTCATTATCGGCGGAGGTAGCCTCTCCTCTGTATCTTAGATTGTTACTTGGTGTCATCTTTGTAGATCTACAGACATTTCCCTAGCACAGATATACTATTTCTGACTCCCTTGTCATAACAGAGTTTTGCCAGGCACCTGGTGTCTAAGAACTGACTAGCTCTGTTAGATTCATCCCATGGAAACAGGAGGGCTATTTTGTATGATAGTAGAAAAGACAGAATGAAAGACAAAGGTGAAGATACAGTGATGAAGAGAGGGCATCAACTGAAAGTAAAGTTTCCTGTAATTAGGGCCACTTAGTAATGCTATGAGAGTCATTGTTTAGTATTCAAAGGGAACTCCCCCATAATATGATAGAGAGTCAGTTAGGCAATGGAATATCACCATGTAAAGAAACTGAAGCAAATCACCATTGTGTCTCCTCCAATGGCTAGCTTGCAATATTCTCAGTGAAATACTGATTTTTCTCAGCCCATATTGAGCACAATAAAGATCAGAAGTTCACAGAAGAATAGCAGTTGAAATCTAGATTATCTCAGAGTCCACACAGTCTGCAAGATCTTTCAGTATGATACCCCAATCTCTTAGAGCAGGGGGTTTCAAATGACAGTGATGTTTTGCAAGAACCTCATGTGAAATCACTTAAAAAGGAAGATGGAGCAGTGAGATGTTAAGAAGGGAGAGACAGTAAAGTATAGAGAAGTAGTTTCTTCTTTGCAATCCATAAATGTCTTCAAAGTTAATGCCTGGATACTAAATGGTACTAGGAACTAACTGTATAGGGGTAAATTAAATATATAACTTTCAAACATAATAGAAACAAAGTGGTGTCTGGTGGATTTTTGTATGTTTGTGTGCTTTCAAAATTTAGAGGATGAAACATTGTATAATTTATTAAATTGGGAACGAAGTAAACTGCTTATTGATTTGAGGTAAAAGCACTATTCAGATATCAGGCTACTCCTGAGCTGTGATGCATGTTAGTAAATCATGGTAACATAAAGTAGCTGACTTAGGCATGGAAGTAAAGGAGCAACATGACATTATCCAGTGGCTATTAGACAAGTTAGAGTTTGTGGAGCTGGAAGAAAATAAGAGAAATAAAGGTGGAATGTACAGTGAGGGATCCATAAATACAGAGGTTCTCTCTCTCTCTCTCTGTCTCTCTCTCTGTCTCTCTCTGTCTCTCTCTGTCTCTCTCTCTCTGTGTGTGTGTGTGTGTTTGTGCGTGTGTGTGTGTGTGTGTGTGTGTGTGTGTGTGTGTGTGTGTGTGTGTGTGTGTGTGTGTGTGTGTGTGTGTATAGGGGCTGGTGTTCGTTATAAATCCAAGCTTGTATACTTCACCATATTTGTTTACAGCATGTCCATGTTTATCACAGTAAAAATCAATCAGTGTAAACAGGTACATGTTTGCAAATTCAAATGATTTTCTTTATTATTTCTCTTGTTTTGCTTTTAAAGCTGCACACTTCCCATTTCCTAAGAGAGGAGAACATTCATTCACTGCTAAGATAAAGCTTTTAGGTCCCACTGATTCAGTTCATCCTGCAGCCCTGGTGGAGACACGGTACCAACCAACCCTACTAACCCTACTGAAAAGGACACATGGTGAATTACTCATGGACAAGCTCTTGGGTCTGTCATATGCCTGAAATCCCACAGCATATTCCATTAGAAATATTGGTCTTTTCTCCACCTTGTTCTTCAATATGTGTCATGTAGCTTTTGACAAACCTGCAAAAATCTATAATCTATTCTAATTCTCATTATTAGAACATAAAAAGCAGCAGGTTATCCATAACTGGTACACAGTAATTTTAAAACTAGTATGTGCTATGTGCTATATAGGGTCAATTTGTGAGACAGAAAATTTTGTTTACTGGAGAACAAATCTGAACAAAATCTGTTCTTGTATTACAACTCCAGGGCTAAGGCCACTTTAATGATTTTTAAGAGTTACCTTTAAATTATCCAGTGTGGCTAAAGAAAACACAATAGATAGCTTAGCAAATAATATTGGATGTCCAGAAAGCTTAGCTAATGCAGGATCCATAGATGAAATCTTATGACACAGACATTTCCTCTAATTCCTATTACTAAAGCATTTTGTCATGACTTTCACAGCAAAATATGAAACGCACAAGAAAGAAAACTGTGACTAAATTGTGCAAGTCAACTTTCAATACACTAATAACCAGATAACCCTTTTGTAAAGAAACAAAGTTGGGGATCCAACCAAAAACAAACAGCCAGATATGCAAGTTGGACTCCATCATGACCAGATGTAAAACCTTGGCAAGTCCTTCAACATATGGACTTTTAACCTCATGATTTTCAAAGTGAGGAAATTGTATGAAAGAGCCTCAAAATTCCTGCTTCAATTTTACTTACTTTTTGTTAGTTTGAGGATGCTGAATAATCACAAAAATATAAAAGATGGTTGTCATGATCTTTTTAATTCTAACTCATATTAACATTGGTTTAAGTCCAGCCATAATATTGTTTCCTTCCCAGTCAGTATAACTTCTTGTGGATTAACTGAAGCCTTGACTAAGGAAAAAGTGTTTTCTTTCTTGTCTGTATTTATAAATTTTGTCATGTTTTAAAAGGGAAATAAAAAAAAAAAACAAAACACATTCCTGAGGGTCAGAAAAGAGAGAAGGGAAAGAGTCTTAATACTGGTCATATAAAGAATAATTGGAGACTGAAAAATTTGAGCCTGTAAAGATTTAATTATAGATGTTATAAAAATATTTGAGGAACTGTCATGTAAAAGTGACATTAAAAATAAATCCTGTGAGCCAGGTGGTAGTGGTGCATGCCTTTAATCCCAGCACTCAGGAGGCAAAGGCAGGCGGATTTCTGTGAGTTTGAGGTCAGCCTGGTCTACAAAGCAAGTCCTAGGACAGCCAGGCCTGTTACACAGAGAAATGCTGTCTAAAAACTAAACCCTAAAATAATAGTAATTCATATGACTATAAGAGCAAATACTTATGAGGAAATAGTAAAGTTGACATCAGTGGGTTTTGTCTCAGTCCCTTGCTAATGAATAGAGTGACCAACAAAACAGCTTTAGATTGATTTAGAAGGCACAAAGATTGCCAGTTTTCATCACTAAATATTTTAATTGAGATAAAAAGTTCCATAAGAATGCCCTCTACAGAATTAATGAAAGTACAAAGGAGAAGACATAGTGGCATTTATTGTGCCTGAAAATTTACATTGCCTTTAACTATTTCTTTCTCAGTACCATCTCTCAGGGATATTTAGATGAAGGGAACACAATAGTCAATATAGGCAAAGTTTTTCTTCAGGAAAAGAGTTTTCCTTTTAATTTATAATGTATAATGATAAGATTTTATTCAGTCACCTCAGAAGATACAGACTACACACACACACACACACAAACACACACACACACACACACACACACACACACACACACACATTTTGTTTTTCAAACCTAAAGGAACATGCATAGTCAAATTCAGTTTTATTTCTCCTCTTGGCCCAAGTGTTTGTGAAATTTGCAATAAAAGTTAAATAGGGTTCAGTTTGCATCTAAGGAAAACATAGAAACATAACAACATATGAATCTAAAATTAGTTATATAGACTGACTTTCTTCATTCAAGAATATAACTTCTTCATACAGAAAAAATATCACTATGATAAAAAATATGATTTCACCGCACCAATAATGTCTTAAAATCAAGTAAAACAAACAAACAAACAAACAAAAAATCTCCAGATAAATTAAAAGCCAAATGCAGTTTAAAACCAAAGCTCTTTATAGAGACAAAACTCTCCAAGGGGTTCACTTAACTGATTTTATGTAACTGAGTCTTTGGAAAAATAATTGAATTTTACATGGCTAAATTCTGTAATTAATTTATGAAAATACTTGGATGAGACTTTGAAAACAGTGAAAGTAAATACAGAAAAATATTATTGTTCATGTTAAAACTTCCAAACCATTAAAGACTGCTAACTCTTTATCTTGATGAGATATAATTATGCCAACAGAATGGATTAGGGAACACACAAATGAAACATAAGCTTATATAAACACTGTAAGTTAAGACTGAGCTAAAAGATAATAAATGTGGTATTAAATTTTTATTAAAAACTTTAAATATGCAGAAATGTTAATAGAATTCTACAATCTGTATGTGCTTCTTATTTCTAAAACTCTTCTATACTTT
The DNA here is from genome assembly GCF_003668045.3 of Cricetulus griseus. Classification (NCBI taxonomy): domain Eukaryota; kingdom Metazoa; phylum Chordata; class Mammalia; order Rodentia; family Cricetidae; genus Cricetulus; species Cricetulus griseus. Next base: position 54,289,306 of record NW_023276807.1, read on the forward strand.
CTACTATACACATAATAAGCCATGTGGCTAAAGATTGAAGGCAGCATACAATCATAATCTCATTACAATTGCATATTTTTCTGTTCACAGTAACTTCTTACCACAACTGAGAGATTAGAAATTATTCCAAGAATTCTTTAGAGATTTCCTGTTTCCTCATAGAAATTTAGTCATGGGAGCTTTCCCAAATTTCCTCCCATCCCAACTATGACATCAGTCTTGGTTCCTGTGCTTCTAAAGGAGAAATCTCAGGAGACCCAGTACAGAAATCGTGGGCCAACATTTTACAGTAGATGAGAAAGTAGAAGTGTGAAGATAAGTTTAAGTCTATTGGTCTCTGTATTTGCACTTATGAGTCTTTATGTACCACTTCTCCAGTTTTATATGTACCATGTGGTTGTCTTCATGGGGCACACAGAGGCTCTCTTAAAAGCCATCTTCACCTAAAATTGGTCCAGATACAGCAAAATTGGTAGGTGTCAGCATATGTGAAAGTGTCATTATCCATAAGATGGAGAAGTGTACTAGGGAATGGAGATAGTGTCTTGTGTTTGCTCCTCACAGAGGAGTTCCACAATACCAGATGCTACCTCCTGAGATGCTGTTACTAATTTCTCAGAGAGCTGCCTGCTTTTTCTCACCTTGACCACTTGATTCTCATTCCTAGATGCAAACTTCTTATTTCTTAGTTCTCCTGATATTCTTGCTGTAATCCTATCAGTGGTTTTAACTATGAGAGCTGTCATTTTAAATTTGTTTTTTGGTACCACTTTATCTTCAGGCTGGAACAACTGGGCCATTTATATGTAATGAATCAGGAAAAAGTCTGAGAAAATAACAGAGCAATCTATTTTTCCAAATAGTTATCTTATTTAAAAAAAACATACTTCCCAAGTCATTTGAAATACCACTTAAATGATTCTCTGAGTGTCTCTGTGCTTCATTCCACATTCCCTTCTTTATCTAATGCATTTGTCATCTCAATCACTAATGTCTATGGTTTCTTACATCTGATCAGACCTTCCTCTTGTTTAGTTCTTGGAGTCCTAATGATTGTTGCTCCTTCCTTCTTCTTTATGTATTTTGTTATTAACTTGGTAATTTCAGATTAAAAATATTCTTCATATAATAAATTTATGTTTCAACTTGGGAAGAATTAACATTCAAATAGTGAGCATTGTGAATTTTCTTACCCCAAACTGAAGGTCTTTGCATGTGTTCAAGGTTTTGGTTGCATTCAAAAGTTTTAAAAATATTTATTTTATTATTGTGTGTGTTGATGTTTTCTTGCCTACATATATAAGTGCACTAATGTATGACCTGTGTCCTTGATGGTCAGGGGAGGATTTGAGTCCCTGGAACTGGAATTACAGCTAGTTGTCAGCATATTCTTGGTGAAGAGTGTAGAGCCCAGTCTTTACAAGAGCACCAAGTGTTTGTAACTGCTCAGTCATCTTTCCAGATACACTAAAAGGTTTTGGAAGTTTATTTACTATATTTTTTAAGTCTTAAGTAAGCTTATTTCTAAGAATTTATTTATGATATTGTAAACAGGGGCATCTTTAAGATATTTGTTAACTAGTTAGTTATTGCTTGCTATGCAGAAGTATTATCAATGTTTAGATGTTCATTTTATGTTCCGTTAATAACAAAATTTTCTTACCAATTGAATTCATTTCAACTAATACTTTAGGGCTTTTCAGATATAAAATCATATCACCCTCATGAGTTACCTAAAAAATTATTCTGAACAACTGCTGGATCTGTTATCTCCAAGGCAGTATTAATAAATAGCAGGGGAAGGAAAACTCTCTCCCTGTTCTTGTTCTTATCAGACAGGCCTCTGGTGTATAGCAGGTAGGACACTGACTCTTGCAATACATATATGTATCTTATCATTTTAAGAGGATAATTATTATCAATCATTTCATCTGGATGTATCAAGTACTGAAATATTTTCTTTGTTCTTTTATGGTGTCAATATACAATTTGTTATAAATAGATTTCCTGAAATTGACCTATAATTGTATTTATCAACTAAGTCCTATTTGGTCACAATATGTCCTTCACAAATATATTGCTAAACTATATTCGGTAGCATTTTGTAGTCATATTCATGTGTGAGTTTGTTAAGAAGTTATCTTAGTGTAATCTTTGTTGGACATTTCCGTAAGTAAGCTATTAATTCTATTCCTTCGAGTATTGGGTGTATCTTGTTTCTGAAGTTTTGATAGAATTTGCAGTGAGAGAAATCAAGACTTGAATACTCTTGTCAACAATCCTTTGAAATGTTTTTTCTGCGCTCTCTCCTCTGACTATTGGTATTTCAAACATTCTGTATCTGCTAGGGGCAGTCCTAGAAAATAATATTTCCCAAGATAATTCTCTGTTCTATGTAGTTTTCAAATTGCTTTGCATAAAGTTATGACAATTGTTTCGGGATGGTTTTACATATTTTTTTTGCTTATGTATCCCCCACTGTGCATTCTATTTACTGTTTTTCAGAATTAGATTAGCTAGTATATGAGAGTTATCATTTCCTTCATATGATTTTGACAACTTATTTTCTTACCTCCTTCTGTTTTTTTTTTTTTATTTTATTAATTCAAGTTAGGGAACAGGCTTGTTTCACATGTAAGACCCTTCTCCCTCTCCCTCCCTTCACCCCCACCACTCCTCCCCCACCCCCAACCTACCCACCAACCCATCCACCCACCACTACCCAGGCAGGGTAGGTTCCTCAACAGGGGCTCTGCAAAGCCACCAAATCTTCCTGTGCTGGGCCTGGGCCCTTCCCCATGTGTCCTGGGCCAGAGTGTATCCCTTCACATGGGATGGGCTCTCAAAATCCCTTCTTATACCAGGGCAAAATGCTAATGCACTTTCAGAGGCTCCCTGGAGTGCAGAGGCCTCCTTATTGACATTCATGTTCAGGGGGCTGGATCAGTCTTGTACTGGCCTCCCAGACAACATCTGGGGTCGATGTGTTCTCCCTTGTTCAGGCCAACTGTTCCTGTGGGTTTCTCCAACCTGGTACAGACCCCTTCGATCTTCATTCCTCCCTCTCTTCAACTAAATTCCAGATTTCAGCTCTGTGTATTTCTGTGGATGTCTGTCTCTGCTTCCATCAGCCACTGGATGAGGGCTCTAGGACGGCATGAAGAGTAGTCATCAATCTCATTTTAAGGGAAGGGCTTTTAGGTTATCCTCTCCTCTATTGCCTGGATTGTCAGATCGTATCATCCTTGTAGGTCTCTGGAGATCTCCCTAGTTCTAGAATTCTTCTCAGACCTATAGTGTCTCCCTCTAATATGGTATCTCTCATCCTGCTGTCTCTCCTCTATTCTTCCCCCTACTCAATATTTCTGCTCCTCCATTTCCTCTCCTCTACTCCTCTTCTTGTGCTCGTATTGTGGCAGCACCTTCTCCCCTACACTCATGCTCCAAATTAGCTCAGGAGTTCCTGCCGATTCCCATTCCTGGGGTATATTTATCCCTTATAGTCCTTCATGTTTCCTAGTTTCTTTGGTGAAGAGGATTATAGGCTGGTAATACTTTGCTCTATGTCTAAAATTCATATATGAGTGAGTACATACCATGTTTGTCTTTTTGTGACTGGGTTACCTAACTCAGGATGGTCTCTTCTAGTTCTATCAATTTGCCTGCGAATTTCAAGATTCCTTAGCTTTTTTCTGCTGAGTAGTACTCCATTGTATAAATGTACCACATTTTCTGTATACATTCTTCAGTTGAGGGGCATCTAGGTTGCTTCCACTTTCTGGCTATTACAAACAATGCTGCTATGAACATGGTTGAACATATGTCCTTGTTGTATGAACATGCACTATTTGGGTACATACCCAAGAGAGGAAGGGCTGGATCTTGACTGATTCCCATTTTTCTGAGCAACTGCCATACTTATTCCCAGAGTGGTCTTACAAGTTCACACTCCCACCAGCAATGGAGGAGTGTTCCTTCTTCTCCACATCCTCTCCAGCATAGGTTGTCATTGGTATTTTTGATTTTAGCCATTCTGACAGGTGTGAGGTGGTATCTCAGAGTTGTTTTGAGTTGCATTTCTCTGATGGCCAAGGATTTTGAGCACTTTCTTAAGTGTCTTTCAGCCATTTCAGATTCCTCTGTTGAAAATTCTCTGTTTAGTTCTGAACCCCACTTTTTAATTTCATTGTTTGGTATTTTGGTGGCTAGCTTCTTGAGCTCCTTGTATATTTTGGAAATCAGCCCTCTGTCAGATGTGGGGTCAGTGAAGATCTTTTCCACTTCTGTGGTTGGTCGTTTTGTCCTCCTGACTGTGTCCTTTGCCTTACAGAAGATTCTCAGTTTCAGGAGGTCCCATTTATTAATCGCAGACCTCAGTGTCTTTGCTACTGGCGTGATGGTCAGGAATTGGTCTCCTGTGCCAATTTGTTCAAGGGTAATTCCCACTTTCTCTTCTAGAAGATTCAGTGTGTCTGAATTTATGGAGAGATCTTTGATCCATTTGCTCTTAAGTTTCGTGCATGGTGACAGGTATGGATCTATCTGCAATCTTCTGCATGTCAGAATCCAATTGTGCCAGCACCATTTGTTGAAGATGCTATCTTTTTTCCATTGTATGGATTTAGCACCTTTGTCAAAAATAAGGTGTTCGTAGGTGTGTGGGTTAATATCTGGGTCTTCGATTCCATTGGTCTATCTATCTATTCTTGTGCCAATACCAAGCTGTTTTCAGAACTATGGCTCTGTAGTAGAGCTTGAAGTCAGGGAGGGTGATGCTTCCAAAAGATCCTTTATTGTAAAGAGTTGTTTTGGCTATCCTGGGTTTTTTTTTATTTTTCCATATAAAGTTGAGTATTGTTCTTTCAATGTCTGTGGAAATCTGTGTTGGGATTTTGATGGGAATTGTGTTGAATCTGTAGATTTCTTTTCGTAGAATAGCCATTTTTACTATGTTAATTCTACCTATCCAAGAGCATGGGAGATCTTTCCAATTTCTGGTATCTTCTTTAATTTCTTTCTTTAAAGTCTCTAAGTTCTTATTGTACAGGTCTTTCACTTTTTTGGTTAGTGTTACCCCCAGATATTTTATGTTGCTTGTGGATATTGTGAAAGGTGATGTTTCCATGATTTCTTCCTCATTGGGTTTATCATCTGTATAGAGTAGGGCTACAGATTTTTTGAGTTAATTTTGTACCCTGCTACCTTGCTGAAGGTGTTTATCAGCTGTAGGAGTTTCCTGGTAGAGATTTTTGGGTCACTAATGTAGACTATCATGTCATCTGCAAATAGTGAAATTTTGACTTCTTCCTTTCCAATTTGTATCCCTTTGATCCCCCTTTCTTGTCTTATTGCTCTAGCTATAACTTCAAGTACAATATTGAAGAGGTATGGAGAGAGTGGACATCCTTGTCTTGTTCCTGATTTTAGAGGAAACACTTTGAGTTTCTCTCCATTTAGTTTGATCTTGGCTATTGGTTTGGTGTATATTGGGCTTATCATGTTTAGATATGTTCCTGTTATTCCTGTTCTCTCCAAGATCTTTATCATGAAGGGATGTTGGATTTTGTCAAAGGCTTTTTCAGCATCTAGTGAGATGATCATGTGGTTTTTCTTTTTCAGTTTGTTTATATGGTGGATTATATTGATGGATTTTCGTATGTTGAACCATCCTTGCATCCCTGGTATGAAGCATACTTGATCGTGGTGGATGATTTTTCTGATATGTTCTTGGATTCGGTTCGACAATATTTAATTGAGTATTTTAGCATCAATGTTCATGAGGGATATTGGTTTGTAGTTCTCTTTCTTAGTCATATCTTTGTGTGGCTTGGGTATCAAAGTGATTGTAGCCTTGTAGAAAGAGTTTGGCAATATCCCATCTGCTTCTATTGTGCAGAACAATTTGAGGAGTTCTGGTATCAGCTCTTGTTTGAATTTCTGGTAGAATTCTGCAGTGAAGCTATCTGACCCTGGACTCTTTTTGGTTAGGAGGCTTTTGATGACTTCCTTTATTTTATTAGGGTTTATGGGTCGATTTAAACTGTTTATCTGATCTTAGTTTAATTTTGGTAAGTGATATTTATCTAGAAAACTGTCCATTTCCTTTAGATTTTCGAATTTTGTGGAGTACAGGTTTTCAAAGTATGACCTGAAGATTCTCTGGATTTCTTCAGTGTCCGTTGTTCTATCCCCCTTTTCGTTTCTGATTTTGTTAATTAGCTGTCTCTCTGCCTTTTGGTTAGTTTGACTAGCGGTTTGTCTATCTTGTTGATCTTCTCAAAGAACAAACTCTTTGTTTCATTGATTCTATGTAATGTTTTCCTAGTTTCTACTTTATTGATTTCGGCCCTCAGGTTGATTATTTCCTGGTGTCTACTCCTCCTTGGTGAATTTGCTTCTTTTTGCTGTAAAGCTTTCAGTTGTTCTGTCAGTTCTCTGATGTGACTTTTCTCCCTTTTCTTCATGTGGGCACTCAGTGCTATGAACTTCCCTCTTAGCACTGCTTTCAGAGTGTCCCATAAGTTTGGGTATGTTGTGTCTGCATTCTCATTAAATTCTAGGAAGCCTTTAATTTCTTTTTTTATTTCTTCCCCAACCCAGGAATGGTGTAATTGGGTGTTATTCATTTTCCACGTGAATGTAGGTTTTCTGCCATTCATATTGCTGTTGAATTCTACCTTTAATTCATGGTGATCTGATAAGATACAGGGGGTTATTTCAATTCTTTTGTAACTATGGAGGTTTGCTTTGTTGCCTACTATGTGGTCAATTTTAGAGAAGGTGCCATGTGGCACTGAGAAGAAAGTATATTCTTTTGAGTTTGGATGGAATGCTCTATAGATATCCGTTAAACCCAGTTGGGTCATAACTTCTTTCAGATCCTTTGTTTCTTTGTTAAGTTTCTGTCTGGTGGTCCTGTCTAGTGGTGTAAGGGGGGTGTTGAAGTCTCCTACTGTAAGTGTGTGTGGTTTTATGTGTGGTTTGAGCTTTAGTAATGTTTCTATGTTTTTTTTTTTTTTTACAAATGTGGGTGCCTTCGTATTTGGGCATAGATGTTCAGGATTGAGACTTCATGGATGGACTTTTCCTGTGATGAGTATGAAATGTCCTTCTTCATCTCTTTTGATTGATTTTAGTTTAAAGTCTAATTTGTTCAATATTAGGATTGCTACACCAGCTTGTTTCTTGAGCCCATATGATTGGAAAACCTTTTCCCGTCCTTTTACTCTGAGGTATCACCTGTCTTTGAAATTGAGGTGTGTTTCTTGTAAACAGCAGAAGAATGCATTCTGTCTTCGTATGCATTCTGTCAGCCTATATCTTTTTATGGGTAAGTTAAGACCATTGATATTTAGGGATATTAATGTCCATTGTTTGTTGGTTCTTGTTTGTTTTAGATTTATTGTTCGTGGTCTCATTATGTGTGGATTTTGCCCTCCTGCTTCTTTTTGTGTTTGGTAAAATTAGATTACCTATTGCCTGTGTTTTTGTGAGTGTAGTTATGTTCGTTGGGTTGGAGTTTTCCTTCCAGAACCTTCTGTAGTGCTGGAATTGTGGATATGTATTGTTTAAATCTGTTTTGTCGTGGAATATCTTGTCTTCTCCATCTATAGTGATTGAAAGTTTTGCTGGGTACAGTAGTCTGGATTGACACCCATGCTCCCTTAATGCTTGTATGGTATCTATCCAAGACCTTCTGGCTTTCAGAGTTTCCATTGAGAAGTCGGGTGTGATTCTAATTGGTTTGCCTTTATATGTTACTTGGCCTTTTTCCTTTGCTGCTCTTAACATTTTCTCTTTATTCTGTAGATTTGGTGTTTTGATTATTATGTGTCAGGGGGACTTCTTTTTGTGGTCCAGTCTGTTTAGTGTCCTGTAAGCTGCTTGTACTTTCATAGGCATATCCTTCTCTAGGTTGGGGAAGTTTTCTTCTATGATTTTGTTGAATATGTTTTCTGTACCTTTGAGCAGTGATTCTTCACCTTCTTCTATACCTATTATTCTTAGGTTTGGTCTTTTCACGGTGTCCCATATTTCCTGGATATTTTGTGCTAGGGATTTGTTGGACTTGAGGTTTTCTTTGGTTGATGAATGTATATCCTCTGGCGAGTCTTCAATAGCTGAGATTCTCTCTTCTGTCTCTTGGATTCTATTAGTTATACTCTTTAGTTCCTGATTGTTTATCCAGTCTTTCCATTTCCAGTATCACCTCATTCTGTGTTTTCTTTATTGTGTCTATTTCAGCTTTCATGCTTTGAACTTTTTCAAGAGCTTTCTTCACTTGTTTTGTTGTTTTTTCTTGGGTTTCTTTAGATTCTTTACGATATTTGTTTATTTCTTGAATTTTTTGGTTTGTCTTTTCCTCCATTTTGTGTAATTTTTTGCTTGCCTTTTCTTCTATTTTTTTAAGGGATTTTCTTGTTTCTTCTTTAAAGGTCTCTATCATCTTGCTGAGATAATTTTTGAGGTCCATCTCTTCTTCATGCACTGTGTTGGGCTTTTCAGATCTTGCTGGAGTGGAGTCCCTAGATTCTGGTTGTGTCATATTGGTCTTTCTGTTGTTGAGTGAGTTCTTACTCTGTCTTCTTCTCATATGTTTTTCCAGTGAGTGCAGGAGGGGTCTCTCTATCTCCTCTTGTTACCCAGTGGTGTATGTGGGCCAGGAATTCAATGTGTGCAGCTCTGGATGGTCTTGCCTCTCCTGGTAGTCTCCTCACTCTGAAGGAGTTAGGCCTCCATAGGGGTCAGATGTGTGGTGGGGTACAGGAAGTAAGAGTGGGGTGTTTCCAGGCTCAGGGCGTTCTTCACTACCTGGGCAGGTCTACCCAAAGCAGGAGCAGGCCCGGAGAGATCTGGGTGGATGGGACTTTGGAAGGGAATTGGTTAAGAGTAGTGGATCACTCACCTTGTTGCGGATTGGTAAGCAGAAAGGGAAGGTAGAGTGACCTATTCCCAGATTCAGGGAGCTCCTCCCTTCCTGGGCTTGTCTACTCCAAGCAGGCACAAGCCTGGGGAGATCTGGGTGAATGATGCTTTGGACGGGAGTTGGGTAAGAACAGGGGGTCACTCACCTAGTTGCAGATCGGTCAGCAGAAAGGGAAGGAAGAGCCCTTCTGTTTTTAATATAGTTATTTTTCTAGTTATTTAAGACATTAATCATTATTTGTTTCCATGACTTAATTACATCAGTCCAAACATTCACAGATTAGTGTTTCCTTCTTATCAGTGATTTAACTGTATCTCACCAAATTGCTATGCAGTGTTTCTGTGTAACATTTAGTATGACTCTGCAAAGATACTCCATAATGTTCTGTTACCGGAAAGTAAACAAGTTCATGATTTCAAAGTGGAATAGCTTTTCAAATTTTTGATTTGATTTCTGTTCATTAGAAATGTAGACTATCATATAAATTTAGCTTCTTTGTCAAAAATCAGGTGTTTGTAGGTATGTGGGTTAATATCAGGGTTTTCAATTTGATTCTATTGGTCTACCTGTTTACTTTTGTTCCAATGCCAAGCTGTTTTCAGGACTATAGCTCTGTAATAGAACTTGAAGTCAGGGATGGTGATACCTCCAGAAGTTCCTTTTTGTACAGGGTTGTTTTGGCTTTCCTGTGTCCTTTGTTATTCCATATCAAGTTAAGCATTGTTCTTTCAAGTTCTCTGTAGAATTGTGTTGGGATTTTGATGGGGTTTGCATTGAACTTGTAGACTGCCCTTGGCAAGATTTCCATTTTTACCATGTTGATCCTACCTATCCAAGAACATGGGAAATCTTTCCATTTTCTGGTACCTTCTTTAATTTCTTTCTTTAAAGACTCAATATTCTAATGTTACAGGTCTTTCACTTTTTTAGTTAGCTTTACCCCAAGGTATTTTATGTTTTCTGTGGAAATAATAAAGGGTTTCTCTGATTTCTATATACACCAATCTGTCATTGGTCTATCGTAGGGCTGCAAGTTAATCTTGTATCCTGCCACTTTGCTGAAGGTGTTTATCAGCTATAGGAGTTCCCTGGTAGAGTTTTTCGGGTCACTTATGTAGACTAACATATTATCTGCAAATAGTGAGAGTTTGACTTCTTTCTTTCATATTTGCATTCCATTGATCTCCTTTTGTTGTCTTATTGCTCTAGATAGAACTTCAAGGACAATATTGAGGAGGTATGGAAAGAGTGGACAGCCTTGACTTGTCCCCAATTTTAGAGGAATTGAATTGAGTTTCTCTCCATTTAATTTGATGTTGGCTGTCATCTTGCTGTATATTGCTTTTATTATGTTGAGGTGTGTTTCTGTTATCCTTGATTTCTCCAAGACCTTTATCATGAAGGGTGTTGGATTTTTTCAAAGGCTTTTTTGGCATCTAGTGAGATGATCGTCTAAGAGAGACAAGCATGGTCCCCAGGAGAAAGGGAAAGGGACAAAATTTGAGCAAATTGGGAACATGGGGGAGGGGAAAGGGAGCTATGAGAATGAGAAAGGGTGAAGAGGAGGAGTGAGGAAGACATGAGGGTGCAGAAAGGTTGAGTCTGGGGAAGAATAGAAGAAACCAAGATAAGATTTAACATAATAGAGGGAGACACTATAGGTTTAAAAAGAAATCAGGCACTAGGGAAATGTCTGGCGACTTACAAAGATGACACCAACTAACAATTTAGGCAACAGAAGAAAGGCTACCTTAAATGCCCTCCCCTGATAATGAGATTGATGACTGATTTATATGCCATCCTATAGCCTTCATCCAGCAGCTGATGGAAGTAGAAGCAGACCCCCACAGCAAAACACTTAACTGAACTGGAATCCAGTGGCAGGGAAGGACGAGTGATGAGCAAAGGGTTCCAGATCAGGCTGGTGAAACCCACAGAAACAGCTGACCTGAGCAATGGGGAGTTCTTGGTCCCCAGACTGATACCTGGGAAACCAGCATGGGACTGATCCAGACCCCAGGAACATGGGTGTCAGTGAGGAGACCTTGGAAATCCATGGGGCCTCCTGTAGTACATCGGTAATTATCCCTAGCATAGTTGTGGACTTTGGGAGCCCATTCCAGATAGAGGGATACTCCCTAAGCCAAGACACACAGGGGTAGTCCTAGGCCCTATCCCAAAGGATATGACAGACTCTTTAGATCCCCTTTGGAAGGTCTCACCCTCCCTGGGAAGCAGAAAGGATACATGATAGGTAGGATTTAGTTCGGAGGGTGGTGGTAGGGGAGGAGGGGAGGGAGAGGAAATTGTGATTGACATGTAAAACAATCTTGTTTCTAATTCAAATAAAAATGAATAAAAAGAAATGTAGACTATATTATATATTATTTTTACTGTATGAAAGATATTGTGGATTTTTCAGTGACAATTTACAACGTATCTAATCATGTTTCACATTTGCATAGAAGCTATATGCTCTATTGGGAGTAAGTTATTGGGATATATTCAGAGTTACTTTTGTCCACATAAGCTATCTCAACATGTTGAGATATGAAACACCCATATGTGTAGTGTGCTGTCAATTTCTCTTTCTTTTTTTCTTTCTTTTTTTTTTTGCCCTATCTTTTGATAAGATAAGATAGTGTTTTCTTTGGTATTTGATGTGCAGATATTCACACATGAAACACTGTTATCAGGAAAGATGCTCTTTAGCATTCAATGAAGTACATGTCTTTCTCTTGTTTCATTATTTTAGTATTTTTTGACAGTGTAGTGCTAGCTGGATAAAAACGTGGAATGCAGACCACCAGGCTTGCCTCAAACTCACCTGTCTGTGCCTCCCTCATTTGCAGTTTTCATGCTTCTGATGCTGAATGGAACTTGCTAAGTTATCAAGATTAAAGTATCTTTTTCTTTAATTCTTTCGCTTGAGTTCACTGGTTTATTTTGCTATCTTTAATTTTTCACATTCTGAATCATGTTATTCTATAGTGAATTTCCTTGAAAATTCTGTAATGTTTTTTCTGCTCATAGAAAATTATATACAATTTAGTTTCAATCATGCAATTGTTATCTTAACATTTCACTTTCATTATGTGCTATTTTACTTAATATAATCTAAGTTTTTACTTATTCTTTATTGTTTTATTTGGACATTTAATAAAGATGTTATATCATAGTGGCAATAAAAACCTCAGTTCAGTTTTTCTTCACACTTAGACTTATTTATTTTAAGCTTCAAAAAGTAGCCTTTGAGCCAGGCATGGTGACACATGCTTGTAATTCTCATATTAGGGAGGTTCAGGCAGGAGAATTACTGGGCTTTTGAGGCCAGCCTCAGCTATATAGGAGGCTTTATGCTAGCCTAGGCAAAAATTGAGAGGCTATCTTAAACAAATAGCTAATATGTTAAAGTTTAAGCTCATACTTATTACTTATCAGAGTGAACAAACTTATTTTACTTTTCATGTATATTGTATCAATTTGTTATTTCATTTCAAATTTTGAAAAAAATAAGCTATTTTCCCTGCTTAGGCTATATGTGGTGAGTTTTCATTCTATTTTAAAATAAAATGGATTTGTTTGACATGTTCTGGAGTTAATTTATATCAGATGATTATAAGGAACTTGAGCTTTTGATTACCTAAAAGTTTTCCCGGAAATAATGTCTTCTGAGAATACTTGCATCACTCTTTGAATGCAGGTGTGTCACCATTTCTCCATATTTTCATTTTTGCTACTTTAATCACAATGTTTCTTTTGCATCTTGGTCCTTGTCATTTCCTTCTTCACTGTACCTTACAGTACTTTCAGTTATATTTTTTTCTAGTCTGGAAATGTCATCATTTGGTGAACATCTTTGTAATTATTTTGTCTTTTCCTTAGTTACTCCTCCATTTCTCTTCTTTGGAGAGTTGATTGATACTCAATTGTTGCTTTTAAGTTTCTTATTTATGTCAACTGAAAGCACTTTCATATTGATTTTTGTTGTTTAATTTATTAATGTTAGGTTGTTAAGTTTTAGTCTATGTTGGTTCAAAGATGGAATTTTCACAATCATTGTTCATGTTTTTATGAAATAGCACTGGGGATACTCTTCACTCCTTGTCAAATAAAAACTACATATCCCTGATTACCAAATAAAAGCAGCTTGTGAATCAAAATGTAATGTAAGAACCAAATGCAAGCTGGGCATTGGTGGCTCATGCCTTTAATCCCAGCACTCTGGAGGCAGAGGCAGGTGGATCTCTGTGAGTTAGAGACCAGCCTGATCTACAAGAGCTGGTTACAGGACAGCCTCCAAAGCAACAGAGAAACCCTGTCTCAAACAAACAAACAAAAACAAATACATTTTCATACTCAGAAATTAGCAAAACATCCAGAGCTATTCAAAAGATTTTTTGTTTTATTTGATAAAAAGAAGTTTTGAAAGATCTAGGCCCATTCTTTGGAATTTAAAACTTCTCATTAATGTAAAAATTAAAAGTTAAACTTGGAACCAAAATTGAAATGAGTAGGTTAATTGATATCTATTTTCTTAAGTTCTTTATATATTTTGGAAATCATCCTGCTGTTGGATGAGGGGTTGATGAAGATCTTTTCAATTCTGTAGGCTGCCATTTTGTCCTATTAATGGTTTCCTGTGCCTTAGATAAGCTTCAATTTCATGAGGTCCCATTTATTAATTATTGATCTTAGTGTCTGTGCTATTGTTATTTTGTTCAGGAAGTTGTCGCTTGTGCTAATGTGTTCAAGATTATTTCCCACTTTCCTTTTCATCAGGTTTCATGTATCTGGATGTACGTTGAGGTCTTTGATCTCCTTGGACTTGAGTTTTGTACAGATTAATAGATGGAGTTCTATTGACATTCCCTATATGATGACATCTAGTTAGAAGAACAAAATTTGTTGAAGATAATTTCTTTTATTCTATGGTATACTTTTGGCTTTTTGGTTGACAATCTGGTATCCATAGTTGTGTGAATTTATGTCTCAGTATTCAATTCAATTCAATTGATCCACATGCCTGCTTTTATGCCAATATCATACAGTTTTTATTTCTATGGCTCTGTAGTGGGACATAAGACCAGGGATGATGTTACCCCTGGAAGTTTTTTTTTATCATATGGGAAATTTTAGCTAAGCTGTGTTTTTTGTTTATCCACATGAAGTTGAGTATTGTTCCTTGAAGGTCTATAAAGAATTGTGTTGGGATTTTAATGGAAATTGCATTGAACATGTAGATTCCTTTTGGTAGGATGACAATTTTTACTCATGTGCATAAAAATCTCTCCATCGTCTGATATCTTCTTCAATTTCTTTCTTCAAAGACTTGGAGTTCCTCTCATATAAGTCTTTCTTTTACTTGGTTAGAGTTACACCAATATATTTTATATTGTTTAAGAATATTGTAAAAAGTGTTGATTCTCTGCTTTCTTTCTCAGCTCATTTATCATCTGTCTATATGAGGGCTACTGATTTTGTGTGAGTTAATCTTGTATCCATCCATGTGACTAAAGGTGTTTATTAGCTGTAGGAGTTCACTGGTAGAGATTTGGGGGTCAGATGTATACTATCATATCATCTGTGAATATAACTTTGATTCCTTCCTTTCCAATATTTATCCCCTTGGTTTCCTTCAGTTGTCTTATTGCTGTAGCTAGAATTTCAAGTACTATATTGAATGTTTATGGAGAGAGTGAACAACCATGTCTTGTTCCTAATTTTGGTCAATTGCTTTGAGTTTCTCTCCATTTAATTTGATGTTGACATTTGTCTTGCTGTATATTGTTTCTATTATGTTAGTCATGTCCTTGTATTCCGAATCTCTTTAGGAATTTTGGGTGAGAAAGACATGATTGGGCAGGGAGGTTGAGTTGAGGGAAGAACAGAAGAAAGCAAGATAATAGATAATAAAATAAAGGAGATATTATAGGCTTAAAGAGAAATCAGGCACTAGGGAAATGTCTGGAGAGATACAAAGATGACACCAACTAACAATTTAAGCAACAGAGTAGATGCTACCTTAAATGCCCTCTCCTGACAATGAGATTGACTGATTCATGACATAATATAGCCTTCATCCTTCAGCTGTTTGAAGTAGAAGCAGACACCCACAGCTAAACCTTGAACTGAACTGGAATCTAGTTGCAGAGAAGGAGGACTGATGAGCAAAGGGGTTAAGACCAGGCTGGTGAAACCCACAGAAACAGCTGACCTGAACAAGGAAGAGCTCTTGGTCCTGTCCCCAGACTGATAGCTGGGAAACCAGCATGGGACTGATCCAGACACCCTGAATGTGGGTGTCAGTGAGGAGACCCTGGAAATCTATGGGACCTCTTGTAGTGGAGCAGTAATTATCCCTAGCATAGGAATGGACTTTGGGAGCACATCCTATATGGAGGGATATTCCCTGAACCTACAGACAAGGGGGTTGGCCTAGGCCCTACCCCAAAGAATAAGACAGACTTTGAAGACCCCCTTTGGAAGGCCTCACCATCTCTGGAGAGACAAAAGGGTATAAGATAGGTAGGATGTTAGTTGGAGGGGGGCAGAGGAGGAGGGGAAGGGAGAGGGAACTGGGACTGACATGTAAAATAATGTTCTTTCTAATTAAAATAAAAAATATTTTAGGACAGGGTCTTTGTAACCTAATAAAATAAAATAAAATAAAATAAAAATTTGGATATTGTAGAAATAACACTAAATAACATGCTTTGCAAAATTGTCCTATCAGAATATGAGACCATCCAATGTATCCTTCCATGGTGTTATTCATAACATATAGTGATATATTATTTATGATCTAATAAACTTTCTCAGATATCAGAACGCAATGCTAGCCAAAGCCATAGAGGCCAGGCAGTAGTGGCACACCCCTTTAATCCCTTGACTCAGGAGATGGGGCAGATGAATCTCTGTGAGTTCAAGGCCACCTAGGACTACCTGAGAGTAAATCAGTCTAAAAGAGAAACAGATCTCATGTCTGTAATCACAGCACTAGAGAGATATATTAGACAGGAGCAGGGTATCATTATGGTTTCCTTCTGGCAATTAGTCTCCAGCATTATGGAGGTCAGGATCTGCCCAGTTTTGGTAGAGTTGAGAGTTCTCTGGTGGCTTGACTGCTTTGATTTTCTAATCTTCAGATTGAAACAAAAAAGTAAACAAAACAACAACAAAAACAATTCTCATGGATATGTCTACAATCCAACCTAATCTAGAAAGTTTTCATAGAGTCCTTCTTCCTACATGATCTGAAAATGTGTTCAGTTGACAAAACTCTAAAGGTTGGGAAGGTTGCTCAGTGGTTAAGGAAGCTTTGTTCTTTTGCAGAGAACCACGCCTTTGTCCTCAGAACACATATTAGACACATCACAATCACCTGTAATTCCACTTCCAGGAGGAAATTACTCCTCTAGCCTACACAGACACCAGAACACATGTGCCTATATCTATACACAGACCACAAATAAAAATAAAATGCATCAAAAACAAGAAACTAACATCATAAAACATGGTCTGTTGAGTTTAGACTAGTGGTAGATCAGTTTTAGATAGTTTCAATTCACCTGTAAACTATACCAATTGTAATGATATTGTAATTTTCAAATATATAATATATCTACAGATTGCCCTATGTTTAGTCTGCCTTGTGCCTATTTTGAATTTTTGTTGAGTGTCCTACCTGCTTGGCAAAATCTAGGCTGCTTCAGGCCATGTACACCTCAAAGTGAGGTATATTTGAACTGTAAATCTGGGAAATACAACATAACCTGTGCTGAAGTAGAAAGGTCTGTTTGTTTATTTGTGGTTTTGGGGGGTACATATTTTAAGTAAAAAACCTGATTAATGATTGATTTATAAATGTTGACCTTTTCACCAGACTTAAATTCTTTGGTAGTAATGCTGCATAGCTCATCTTTGCATCTAACGCATTTTCAAAAATAAATGTTTGAAATGTTAAAAAAAAAATCATGAAATGGTGTTCTATTTTGTGAAAGTATTTTTCAGTATCTAAGGAGATGATAATGAGTTTTTCTTTTCTTTCAGTTTGTTTTCTATGGTGGATTACATTGACAGATTTTCATAGGTTAAACCACCCCTGCATCTATGGGATAAAACCTACTTGGTCATGGTGTATGATCTTTTTGATGTGTTCTTGGATTCAGTTTGCCAGTAGTTTATTGTGTATTTTTGCATCAATGTTCATGAGTGAAATTGATCTGTAATTCTCTTTCTTTGGCTGATTTCCAAACTATATAAATAACCCAAGGAACTAAATATCAACAAACCAAATAATCCAATTAAAAATGGGGTATAGATCTAAATAGAGAATTCTCAACAGCAGAGTCTCAAATGACCAAGAAACACTTAAGGAAATATTCAACATCCTTAGCCATTAGGGAAATTCAAATCAAAATGACTCTGAGATTCTATCTTACAGCTGTGAGAATGGCCAAGTTAAAAAACACAAGTGACAGCTTATGCTGGAGAAGTTGTAAAGCAAGGAGAATGGGGTGCAAACTTGTATGGCCACATTAGAATTGAGTGTTGCAATTTCATGGAAAACTGAGGATCTTTCTACCTCAAGATCTAGCTATACCATTCTTGGTAATACATCCAAAGGATGCTCAATCATACCACAACCATGTACATAGTAGCTTTTTTTGTAATTGGCAGGACCTAGAAACAACTAATTGTCTCTAATCTGAGGAATGGATAAAGATAATGTGGTACAGTTACACAATAGAGTATCACTTCTTGGCTGTTAAAAAGAAAAAAAGAAACCAAGAAATTTGAAGGCAAATAGATAGAACTAGGGAAAAAAAATCCTGTATGAGGTAATCTAGACCCAAAAAATAAACATGTTATGTGCTCACTTATAAGTGGATATTAGCTTTAAAATATAGGATAATTATGCTACTATCCACAGACCCAAAGAGACTAGGTAACAAAGAAAGCTCATGAGGGTGGGGGTGGGATACCCAGATCTCCCTGAGAAGTGAAAATACAAGAGATTTCTTGAATGGACTGAGGGCAGGTGAAAATGAGAACATGATCTATCAGGTTGAGGGCAGTGTAAGCGCAAAGTACTGAAAGAAACTACTGAAATGGGGGTGGGGCATTTCAGGGTCAGGCAAAACCTGGAGCAAGGGAATCTCCCAAGAATCTACAAGGATGAACCCAGCTAAGACTCCTAGGAATAGCAGATACATAGCCTGAAATGGCCATCTCCTGTGACCAGATTGTTGCCTACCCCAATTGTAAACAGACAGGTTTCACTCACCAACTGATGGTAACAGATGAAGACCCATAGCCATGTATTATGTGGAATTCAGGGAATCCTATAAAAGTGGGGGAGAAAGGATGGTAGAAGCCAGAGGGGTCAAGGACACCACAGGAAAACTCACAAAGTCAACTAACCTGGGCTCATAGGGGCTCACAGAAACTGACACAACAACAAGGAAGCCGGCTTGGTACTAATTTGGGCACTCTGCATATATGTGACAGTTGTGTAGCTTGGTCTTCTCATGGGACTCATAGTGGGATCAGGGGCTGTCTCTGATACTTTTGTTGGCTTTGGGGACCCTAGTCCTCATACCAGGTCACCTTGCCTAGACTTAATACAAGAGGACGTGCTTAGTCTTACTGCAACTTGATATGACATGTTTTGTTGATACCCCTTGGATGTCTGCCCTTTTCTAAATAGAAATGGAGGAAGAGTGGATGAGGGGAGCAGACAGAGGGGAAGCAAAGGGGGAAGGAGCTTGGAGGAGAGGAGAGTAGGGGAAACTGTGGCCAGGATGTAAAATAAATAAAAGATAAATTTATTGAAAATAAAAAAAAACTTGCAGAAGGTGTTAGAATGAACAAAATACTCAATGTCCAAGCCTTCACACAGAAAACTTTGTGGCAAGATATCCTGTCAAAATAAGAAAAAAAATTGGGAATTTTAACAACACTGCCTCACTCCTTAATACATTCTTCCCTGCACAGACTGCCTCAGAATCCCTGTTGACAGTTTTCCTGACTTTGCTTTCCTGACGATGGTGTGTTTTCTGCAGCACGACAGACATGCTGCCTCCCAAAGGCAGAGCCCCACTAAGTTACTGGTGAAACATTTTGCACAACTAGCGTGATTCTGAGAAGAGTGCTGGGAACTCAATTTTAACCTTTGCTAGGCTTGAATTCCAACCGTGTGCCAGTCCCTGTGTCTGGTGCAGGGCACCACGCTCCTGGAAAAAAACATCACTCCCCACCCACACACCATGAAGGAAAATTGGCACAAGAAGAAAAACATGTTCTCTTAATTATATTTTACTTCTGGGGTCTCTTTAATCAATCTAAAAGAAAAACCATGAACAATTTGCTTATTTTTACCCTTGAAAAAAGAAATTCTTGACAAAAAATAGTGAAAATAAGAAAAATACTTATCTGCGGATATATATAGTGTGTGCTGCTTTTCCATGCAGCTGATCTAGAGATTCACAGAGGCATGTTTATTCACCTCAGAATGTTACAGCATCACATCATTTTGTACAAGGATGCAGAAAGTCCACAGTGCTAATTGAAGATCCAATTGCTCATCCCAAAATCACAACATTAGCTACTGGTCAAATGCAGAAAACGACTGCACTTTGTTTTG
This sequence comes from Cricetulus griseus, assembly GCF_003668045.3. NCBI lineage: Eukaryota > Metazoa > Chordata > Mammalia > Rodentia > Cricetidae > Cricetulus > Cricetulus griseus. The sequence goes on from NW_023276807.1 coordinate 54,308,880, forward strand.
AAATGATAACATCACTCCCTATTCAGGTGTTTCAATCAATAAGTTATGAGAAAGGTAGAAGAGAAACCATGAATTTAAAAATGGAATTAAGACTATTTAAAAGAGTGCTTTCAACATTTTGTTATACAAAGTGATATATTTGTTATACAAATAGATATTAAATATACACCTATGTGCATATGTGTATGGGTGTGTATACATGTGTGTTGACAGATAGCAGATAAATAGATAGATAGATAGATAGATAGACAGACAGACAGACAGATAGATAGATAGATAGAGGACAGCTCGACATAGATGGTAACTAGATAAGTAATAAATGATAGCTAGCTATGGAGATAGTAGATAACAGATACATAGGTGGTAGACAGATAGAAAGACAGACAGACCGATAGATATAGGATCAGCATCTCTAATCCCCAAATCTGAAAATTTAAAATCATGAAGCTAACAGAACATTCAGAGGATGTCAAAAGTAGAAAATTCCACATTTGACCTCAAGTGGCAGGCTACATCAACACACTCAATTATTTAAGACAGCTATATAAAATAACTTCAGGCTATGTGAATATGTATATATGAAATGTAAACAGATTGAGTCTTTAGACTCAGGTCCCATCCCCAAGATATCCCATTATATGCTGGCAAGTATTCTAAAATCAAAGAAGTTCGAAATCTGAACTATTCTAGACTGGAGCATTTTAGTTAAAAGTCCATCTGTGATTGCACAGGTATACATAAACATGTGCAACAGGATCCAGCTACAAGTGACTTCTGTTTTTCTGGCCGTTCAGTACAAAATGGGACAAGCACAGATAGTCACCAGGGCTACCCAGTTACCAATCAATGATGTATCTCAGGTTTCAGCTCATTCATTGCAATAGTATATAAGAGCTTACATTGGTGGATGCCAAAAATTTCACCATTGCAAATTTTATTTTGATACCCAGAAAAACACTGAAGAAGAAAATTAATATTTTATATTTCACCTGCCAAGAACTCAAATCTCAAATGACATAGCATACCAAAGTACAGTTATTATGGACATACAAGGTTTGGTCTGTGGCATTATATTTGCTATTTTGTGAAAAGTTTTAAATAGCATTTATATTCTAATCATTTTGTGTGTGCATACACATTTGTGTGTCTTTCTGTCGGTCTACATATGTGTAAATGCAAAGGAGAGATTTTTCTGTACTGCTTGCCTCAGGAGCACTGTAGCTTGTGATGACATTAAATGCTCTACACTGTAGATTGTTTTCTAAGCCACAACTGGATGCTGAGTTGATTTCAGCCCAGAGTTGTTTCCAGCTGTGTCAAGCTGTGAACTGAATCTCATAGTACCAAGCCTGGCTTGTGTCAGAACAGTTTGTCCTGCACAGGGTGAAAAACATCGTGGCTATAGAATTGTAAATCCATGAGTGAGTCAGACTAGTTTGAATTCATTTAGACAGTTTGTCATATACACTGTGCCTGGAAGAATTTTCCCCCAGCTAATGTAATCCACTCACTCACAGAAACATCATTGCCTAGGGTAATATGGTTCATAGCTCCCCCCAAACCTCATATTTTTTCTTTTGTGTTTTTATTTTCACTCATGGAAATCTCTTTACCTGAAATGTCTGAGTGTCCTGTGTTTGTTTTTCCATCTACAACAACATAAACAACAAAAAACCAATGGTGATTCTCAAAGATTAAAGGACTGTTTGACAAAGAATGTGATGCACTGCCCTAAAACCCTCCTAGTATATTTGCTGTTAACAAGTATCTGTTGTTGATTTTATTTAAGAGCCCAATATGTTTTAATACATGTCATTTTCCATGCAGGGCCCAACTGATAATTAGCTTAGTCCACAGACCTACCCAAAGCTGAGACAGGACTCCTGCCAATGAATTTACAGTTTATTTTTAAATGTTTTAATTTTTTAGTTAAAATATAATTACATTATTTCCTTCTTCCCTTTCCTTTCTCCATTTCATCTCCGGTCTGCCTCCTCCAACATCTTTCATGTTCCTTTATCTCCATCCTGCTCATATTTGTGGCCAATTTTGCAATGGGAGCTAGATTTCTCCATGGACAAGCCCCCTACTTAGTTATCTAATGAAGTGTCAGTTTTGAAATGCTGTGCATATAAGCAAGACTAAATGGACTCAGCAGGTTTTATTTACAGTTTATGTATTTACATAAATATGTAATAACAGTTATAGTGTAATTTATGGCTTAAGTAGATAAATGAGAAACGTTTGCTTTCACTTTCCCAAAACAACAACAACACATAAACAAAAACAAGATCACAATGAAACTCCATGAGTTTTACCTGTAGTTTATTGTAGTAATGTAATAAAATACAGCAGCTTTTTGTCACTTCAAGACATAACACTTTGCAAAGTGTTGTTACATACTGCTGTCCTACCACCCCAGTGATGGCACTGGCATGGTACCATCCCAAATAAAGCCTACTGCCTACATTTTGAGAAGCATAGGAGTACTTATTCTTGACCACTAATGTAATACGTTCAATGTAGCAGAGCAGTGGGATGTCCTGAAAGATGCTTAAATAATCAAATTTTCCACAGTTACATTATGAAGGACATCAGAATGTTGATGCAGTTTTAAGTCATGACAACAGTAGCATTCCTTGTCTCTTCGAAGAGTGAAACAGATGGGATGAGGAAAGTGAGCTCAACACCTGCCTTCAGTTGATAGGTGATAAGTATGATAAAGAGGCAACAAACGCAACAGTGTGTAACTTACTCAACACTTGAGAAAACATGTGAAATCCACTGACCTTTTCAAATACTATGGTGGTTTTAATGGCAATGGCCTCCACAGACTCATACATTCTAATGCATGGTCCCAGTCAGTGTAACTTTTTGGGATGGATTAGGAGGTGCGACCTTGTTGGAGGAGTTGTCAGTGGGTGTGGCCTTTGAGCTTTCAAAAGTCTACTTCAGTCAAGTTCTCATTCTATGCATAACCATCTTTCATGGAAAAACAAAGATATGTCACAGCAAACTAGTCAGAACAGCTAAAATCTACCAAGTGATGGCAATGTTCAAGAGAATCAGAAATAGTCATTGCTGTTGAGAGAAGATGTGATGGTCATTCTGCCAGCTTCCTCCAAGATTAAAAATAGTCACATCATAAAAGCCTATGGATCAAAAATGGTCTTCAAGAAACTATTTAAACATTTTCATGTATTTTGATCATAATTTTATCATCCAACTTCTCCCAGACTTCCTACTTCCCTACTCATCTGACTTCACATATACTCTATCTCTTTAAAAATAAACAAGACAAAAACAAAAGTAATAAAAATCAAAACAATCAAAAATAAAAAATGAAATAAAATCAATAAGTCAAAAATAATTTAATAGATAAAATTACCCAAACAAACAATAGCAACAGAGAAAAAAAAAAAAACAAAAACAGATAGAGCACAGAAAATGTGGAGTCTGTTTTGTGTTGGACAAATATTCCTGGCATGAGGCCTACCCTGGATTGATATATGCAGTGACACTCCACTGGATAAAACAGGTTTTTCCATTTCCCAGAAAGTTCAATTGCAAATAGCTTCTAAATTATGCATGGGATTTTGTGTCTATTTTCCCTCCTAAGTGCTGTGACTTTTGTCTGTTTTGAACATGTGTAGGTCATGTGAATGCTGTCACAGACTCTGTGCATTCAGATGTTTATCGTTCCTATATGAGCTTCCAGAGAAAACTATGGGAGCCTTGGGTCCAAACCCGAATCCAAGTCCCTGAAAAAAGGTGGTGGGCTCTGAGAGGCGTCTTCTGTAGGCAGTCTGGAGAAAGATTAAAGGTAAGTCTGGAGAAACAAGACTGGTGGATACAGAGGAGTGATATTTTATATTCATCAAAATAATTTGAGCTAGACCCCATTTGTTGACTAATAATTCTAGAATGAGAAAGGCTGTAGCAGGAGGATTGCTACAAGTTTGAGACCAACCTGGTTTACATAGTGAGTTCTAAGACAGCTTAGCATACACAGTCAAACCCTGGGGTGATATACATGCATGCATGTATACATCACACATGCATACATACATGAAATTATTAAAAATTTATGTTCACACAAGAATGCAGACATGAATGTGTATAGCAGGTTTCTTGATGATTACCCATACCTGGAAGCTGATATAAAGTTCTTCAATAGACGAATGGAAAAAATGAATTCTGATGTGTTTAGACTAGAATATCGTTAAGCAATGAAAAGAGCTATGAGTTCTAAAGGCATAAGAGAACCTTGAATACAGATTATCACATAAAAAATAACAGGTTGCAGAATCTCCACATTGTTTCATTCTATTCACACACTGCTCAGTAAAACATAAAACTATAGAAGATATAAAAGGATATGTCACTATCAAGATTGGATGGGAAGGAAGGATGAATACATGGAACATGTTGGTGGTTCTCAGGGCACTCAAACTTCCCTACAATGATAATGTGGCAGGTCCACGTTGGATGTTAGCTGAAACCTATAGATTGGTACTATCATCCAATATTTTAAAGAATAAAGGGGAAAGAGTAGCCCTAATGAGATATATAGTATTCTGTATATGTGTTAATATTGGTTTATCACAGATTAGATAACACATGCATCTCTAAAGAACAATGTAAATAGAAGGGAAACACTAGAGGGTGGATTTCCTTCATGGACTGGAAAATGAATGACTGTATATGAAAACTCTATTTGCTTTAAAAATAGTTCATTAAATCATAAAATTGTAAATATCACACAATGTGGTATTTTAAGATATCTGTATCCTGGGGGTCCAAAACAACACAATAAAAATCAGTCATTAATATCACACTTCATACACCAGAAACATGGTAGCTATTTTTGCATGGTTTTTATTTACTGTGTCTAGAAAGCTCTGGTTGCTTCATTCTACTATATATTACCTCTTCTACTGTGGTTAAGAAGCCAGTATGGGGCATTTGCCATATTCCAACTGAGTCTTAAGCAAAGAAATCACAAGAAATTGTTTTGAAGACTCTATGTTAGGAACTACAGTTGATTTACCTTTGAACACTAAGCTGCTATTCACCTAAACCCCTCCAATTTGATTTTGTCAAATGAACCAAATCACTATTCTTTTTTTCCAACTCTTTTTTATTTGAATTAGAAACAGGATTGTTTTACATGACAATCCCAGTTCCCTTCTCCCACCTGTCCTCCCCTCCCCCCTCCAACTAAAAACCTATCTATCACATATCCTTTCTGCTCCCCCTGGATGGTGAGGCCTTCCATAGGGTGTCATCAGAGTCTTTCGTATCATTTGGGATAGGGCCTAGGCCCACCCCCATGTGTCTTGGCTCAGGGAGTATTCCTCTATATGGAATGGTCTCCCAAAGTCCACACCTATGCTAGTAGGTACTGTATGCTAGAAGTACTGAACTTCTACAGGAGGTCCCATAGATTTCTGAGGTTTCCTCACAGAAACCCATGTTCCTGTGGTCTGGATCAGTCCCATTATGGTATTCCAGCTATCAGTCTGGGGAGTAAGAGTTCCTGGATGTTCAGGTCAGGGGATTTTAGACATAGAGTAATGATTACCAGCCTACATTCCACACTGCCAAAGAAGCTAATAAACAAATCACTATTCTTAACCTGAGGAATATGACTTGCTCAGAGACGCAAAACATAGGGCATTTAAAAAAAAATTTGTACAGATTTTCCCATGTTTATATACTTCTTTGGAGAAGGTCATGAGAAAGATATAAACCCTAGTTTTCATGTTATGACTGACAGTAGCTGGAAGTTTCCCAGGCTCTCTTTCAAGTGCAAGGCTCCTGTTTTGTGGACTAACCCAAATCTAGTGCCTGGGTTTCTTCATTATGTGTTTGATGCATCTCCTGCCACTCAGGTCTTAACATTTGCACTCAAGAAGGGGAATACAATGCATTCAGCATCTACTGTATCTATTAACTTCACTCTTGCTTCTTAGAGAAGAGCAACTATTGTCTCCTATGTTTCTCTTTGTAATAACTTTTGTTTTTTTCTTCCTTAATGTTCTTTTAAAGCTTGTAGTAAGGGAATGATGTCTCAGTCTTCCAAGGAGTGTTTATGAGTTTAATGCATGGTGATATGACATAAGTATATCTCCATCTCTTCTGCAATACTTACTGTTCTTTTTTTAATATTACACTCAGAACTTTTTGACATGCTGATTTCATTTAGCACAGTGACACCCAGAGTCTACATTACAATTCAGGTGAGTAGCTATCAGAATGAACCCCTCTCAGTAACATAAATGGATTCTTTTACTAAAGATGCTCTGATTAACTTTTCCTATACTCAGCTCAATATAAAGTGATATTCTTTCTACCTTACTATATGACCAACAAAATCAATTTCCACACATTTTCCTTAGGTCTATGCCATTATAAATGAGCAAAGTTTTGCAGATTTTTTCATGTGTAGCTATCACTGAAGGTTAAATTTTATTCTTTTTTCTCTGGAGTGTACTGAGCTAAGAGTAGGAAACATGGCATCCAATGTGAGGTATTAGGAAAATGGCTTCTTTTCATGAATAAATCATCAAGGGAATTTATTTTAGGGATCAAGATAGGATAGACTGTCCTCCCTGAAGGAAGATGGAGCTGCTTCTGCTGACAGTGACATTTCAACAAGGTGCAGGGTCTGCATTTTTGAAAATTATCTAAGCTGATTTGAATGCTCTTAGATAATTTCTTGTAGTGTTTCATTTCTAAGTATCACCATTTTTTTATTTAGAGGAGGACAGGTTGGTCTATATATTTTTTTTATGTTTTGAATGAGAACTTGGCTCATGTTCCTTAAAATGTAAATCTACTTTGGATTGAGAAGAGATGAAAAATTATTTGACTGTAGTTGATAATTGAAAAGTCACAAGATAACCATTCTTTCTTTTGAATTGTCTATCATATTCACCATTCCTGCATTATGAATTTGCTCAATAGTGAGCCCCAGAAGCAAATGGTTATTTTCCACTAATTCTTTGTTTTCAGTTACTCTTTGTGATATAAATATAGCATCTGATGTGGATTCCATGGATCACCATGTTAACTACATTTTTTTCACATCTGCACCTAATGGTTTGAATCACCAAAATCAATTTGCCATTCCCTGTGGTTCTCCTATGTGTAAACCCTGCTGGTTTTAATTATAATGTCAATCAATCTTTGATTTGAGAAAACAGAATCTAATCAGTTTGAGCAATGTATGCTTTTTTCCCAAAAAATTCATGAAAGTAGCTAGGACTGAAGAAATGGAATCTGATTTTTGATTAAGCATTCAAGACAGATACAGAAGCACATACCACAGAACCTGGTCACCAATTATTACCACTATGAAGAAGGTATAATTGCTTCTAAAACACAATGATCAGGAGGTAATCACCACTGGAAAATTTACTAGGAAATCCATGAACCAGGTTTCTTTTCTTCCAAGTCAGACCTACAGATATTATATACGCATATTTCCTCTAGAAAACTAGGAACTTGGTGACTAGAGGAGAGCAACATTTGTATTAGATGTTGTATAGGAGGAAGCAATTTTGATTGACTGGTGCTTTTGGTACATATTGATACAGACTTTGGGTATTTCACATGAGTGGTAGTAAATTATTAAGATACCAATGGAGAATAAAGATTGTCATAAAAAACAACAAGTCATAAAATTATGTGAACAACAATCCCAGGACAGCAGGGGGCCTCAGGATGAACAGCCAGCATCCAGCTTCTGGATAAAATTTCCCACTCACATAAAAGTCACTGTAATGCTAAATAAAAGTGTCTGGTTTTCAAATGTGAAGTGACTTCTCATATTGTTTTATAGTTTTCCAAGCATCTTCTTATATGCTATTGTATTCAGCATTCATAGACACTCTATGGACTGTGAAATAGGAGTCCTTGTTAAAACAGAATCCTTGGTGTCTGCCTGCCTAGTCAACTATACACAAAGACTCACACTAGGGATTTTTATGCCTAAGGATCAGAGTGTGGCAAAAAAAGATCACTTTACATACAGGTGGGAGGACTGTGCTTAAAGGGAAAAGGTCCTTTATTTAACTTACAGTATCACAACATTTTTAGTTGTGATTATAGAAATAAATCACATCCTAGGTAGGAAGATCAAGAGCTACTTCCTGAGACCAAATAAAGAAGTCAAGATACATGAGAAATTATCTAGTATTGTAGAACAACAATACCTTATGAAATATGCAGAGAGCCAAAGACCTAAGTAAAGGAGAGCCTGTGTTAAATCTATGTTTTGATATTCGTGAACATGGTTTTATAATACTTAATCCCCATTCATAAAAAGTACATCTCTCCATTCTTGGTACAATATACAGGAAATATTAGAGACATAAGCATACACTATGATATGTGTTTTTGCATTAGTATTTTCTATTTCTACCATCACATTTTTTTCCTTTTAATGTTCTCCAAAGACATCAGATTTATACTTGTATGAAGCAAGAACATTAGATTTTATTTGTATAATTTTCTAATAAATAAATAGAGAGGGGCTGATCCAAGATTAATTTCTCCCTAAGGACAATTTAAGTCAGTCCTGTATCATTGTTGCTCTATCACAATAGCTAGGAAATGGAATCAACCTAGATGTCTATAAACAGATGAATGGATTTAAAAAGTCTGGCACATTTACACAGTGAAATATTACTAAGCCATAAATAAAAATAAAATCTTGAAATGTACATGTAAATGTATAGCCTTGAAAAAATTAGACATATTATATGGAAACTAAATCCAGAGAAAACAAATGCATTTATTCTCTCCTAAATGCAGATCCTAGTCTCAAACGTTTATTTTGCATGTTTGACTTGAAGCACAAGTGTAGCCATAAAACTACAAAGTGTATTTTGGGGCCATCTTAAGGGAACTGGGGTACTAAATTATTGGGAAAAGAAAGGCTGAGAGGTGGAATACTAGGACAAAATGATGTCAGCAGGATGGATATGAGGGTTTGGAGGAAAGTGGGGATGAATGGGAGGGTTATTCCAAAGGAACATGCATGAGAAGCCACATGAAAGGAAGCACACTGTCTCACAACCCACTTAAAAATCGTAGGAGGGGTAATAGAATACAGATGAAATGAAAGAAGACAGGTTAAAGGCTTAAGTGGTGATCAAGGGTGAAGGAGAGGAGTGGGAAATTGTGTGGGCTAATAAAAATTAAGGGGTGCCAAAAGTCCTGTGGAAGCCAATTAGTAAGCTATTTTCAAAATATAAATTAAAAAGAGGGGGATTCAAATATGATTTCTCTATTTGGGTGGGCCATGGTGTTCCAAGACAGATGGATCATTAAATGCAACTCTCAGTACAAGGCATTCGATACCTGTGAGTTATTGGGCAAGAGTCGCTACATGTCTGCAAAATAACCAGGCTATTTTCATTGCCTTTGGCTACCCACCAATATGGATAAGACACCCATTGTTGAAGACACCAGACTTTAGCTATTGGGACCCAGAGAAATGGGTCTCAAACTAACTGGGAAACTTCCCTACCTTCTTAGCTAGTGTTTCTAGTGCCAGAAGATGCTATGAAGAATGCAGGAGGGAAAACAAATAAATAATAACCCCAGGTTTGGAGCATAAATATATCATTACTGACCAATCAGGCAAGCCTGAGGTACTAACTGCTTCATGATTGAAATTGAGGCCAGCTGCACAGGAGGAAATTTCATGTTTTATGCTCTAATTCTTGTCAAACACTCGTGGGAGAGTCATAGACCTGGGTAGAATTTGATAATGTTATTTTCCTAAATGGTTGTATTAGTAACTTACCTTCTGTATGTGTTACTTTTCTATTCCTGTGACAAAACATCATGACTAAGGAAACTTTTAGCAGAAGGGTTTATTTTGCTTAAATAACAGAGATGTTTGTGTCCTTTATGGCAAGGAAATGTGGAAGTCTCTGGCAGGCATGGCAGCAGGAACAGCTGAGAGCACACATCATAAACTGCAAGCAGGAGGCAGAGAAAGCAAACTCCAAGTGTTGCTAGTCTTTAAGCTCTCAAAACCTACCCCCAGGACACACTTTCTCCAACGAGGGCATGACTCTTAAAGGATCCCAAACTGTGACATCAACTGGGGACCAAGTATTCTAATGGCTGAGACTAGGAGCAATAGCTCACTCAAACCACCACATCTTCTAAATATTTATGTTTATACGGGTAGGCATGGGCTGCACTTAACCTTGGTCAGAGATATTGTTTTTCTCACTGGAGAGCCATCAATGGTGAGATGAATAGGAACTGTCAAGGTACTGAGAATACAAAACTAAGTGATCAGGTGTAAATAGCTCACCTTATCAAGCCCAAGCACCCAATCTGAGGGAGTGTTGATGACAAAGAGAGGCAGAAGCAATATGAGAGTTGGAGGATAGATGTGAAATTTTTCTGGATATAACATGGCTGTTCCACTCATGAACTCATAGCAGCTGTCAGTACCTTCTCAAGAACTGCACCAGATCAAAGCAGTCAGAACTGCAGCACAGACGGCAGAGATGATCTCCAGAAAATACTCCTTACAGAAGGGCTATTAGCAGTTGATGGTTGCTAGGGGAAAGAGAATCATTCATTCTTGATGGTGTAGCCAATGGTAGGCTGTCCATTTTCATTCAGTCTCTACACCTGTAGGTTGCATCAACTGAGCTTAGTGCATTATCAATCAAAGAAAAAAGACATGAATCACGGAGGAGAAATAATAAAGATTGTATGGGGAGAGTATGGGGGACAATGGGGATAGATGTGATTATATTTCATTGTATACCTGTATGAAATTTTCAATAAGAAAGAAAAATAAAAACAATAAAAGCTGTGTAAAGAAAAGACCTTAATATCAATAGAACAAATTCTTTGCTGCCCTGGAGAATTAACCTTATAGTCTACATAACAGGCCTTATCATGTAGGTGTACTGTGCATGTCCTTCCTCTTTCTGCCTCATATATATATATATGTCAGCTATCACAATACTTGGAAGAAAAGATGGACAAACTCCAGGACACATTTCCTTTTTTTTCCTTTTCTTTGGGTGGGCAGGAACTTGTCTTTATTTTGTATATCAGAGAAATTTTTAAAAAGTTGAAATTGTGACAAAATATTTTTTTAAAAAAATGAAAAGGAAAACAAAAGATAAAGGTCATAACAAACTGGTAAAAATTCAATAATTCATCTTCACCTCTTTTTCAAAATTCATTGCCCCCTTTCATTTCAAGTCATGAGTAAAATTGACACAATATTTTTTCTCTAAAAGAGATTTGATGACATATGCTGAATTAAATATTAAAAAGTGTTAAGAGCTAGAGAGATAGCTCAGGGGTTAACAACACTTGTTATTCTTGCAGAGGACCCTGGTTCTCCCAGCACCCACATGACTGCTCACAACCATTTGTAATTCCAGTTCTAAGGAATCCAATGACTTCTAACATCTGTGGGCACCAGACACACAGGTGATGTGCATACATAATATAGTCAAAACATTCATGTACATAAGATAAATCTTAATATTTTGAGGGTTTAAATTGTAGATCTGAGTTATTCAAATATTTATTATGAATCTAAGAGTTTTGAGGATAACTTATGAGACAGTCCAATTCATGTGAATTTAAAATCTTTTAAATTCTGGCTTTACATGTTAGAATGTAGAAAGGTATTTTTTTTTACCTATCCTCATCTTACTTCCCTTTTCTCCCAAATAAAAAGGATTACATCCTGTCTAGGGCATTATTCAACCAGAGGTACTGAGAATCAATGAAAGTGTTAAACTTTTCCTTGCCCTCTCACCTGTCTTTTCTACATGTCTTTCGTGTCCAGATTTCTTCGTTTGATGCTATTATCATTTTCCAGGCTCAGAGCCATTTTTTCACTGGGTAAAAGATGTCATTCCCCATCTTTCTCTGAGTTTGAAAAGAAAACTATGAAAAAAAAAGGTTCACTGGGAAATCAAAGAATAGAGTTTCAAGGCTGAAAGAATGCCAAAAGCTATAAAGAAGCCATAGAGGTCAGGCAGAGAAGAGAATCTGAAGATTTCTCTGTAAGAATATGATTGGCAATTAGGGGGCCACAAATGACCTGTAGAATGTCCAGGTCAGTGGTGGAATGTATCATGTGTATCCTATGACTAACTGCAGAGTAAAAATAAAGATAGAAAAGTCTGCTAATATCTCTAGTTGTTCTTTATTTTTAGACATATTCAGATTAAATTTAATATCCATCACAGAGACAGCATGTTCAAGTTTTTTAAATTAGAGAATTAGAGATTTTGATTATCTATTCTTATATAGAACTACGTGACTTAAAAATAATATTACCTACAGTAAAAATCTAACCACAGTAGATTTTGTTGACAGGGCTCAAATGGAGGATCTTTATAGTGGTCCCTTGTGACTTGTCTTCAAATATTGCTATGACCAGAATATGAAGAGCCAGTGCAGACCCTCACATGTTGAGTTCCTGATTCCTGGTTAATGATGATATTTTGGTTCTGAAAACATTAGGATGTGGGGTCAAAGAAAAGGAAGTAAGCCCTTGGAAACATTAGTTTGATGAATAAACCTAGTCACTCTTCCTTTCCTCACTCTCTGCTTTTTGTCCACCATGTAATAAATAGATCTCATCTGCCATATGCTTGTCCTACCACTGTTTCTCTCCAAGCTCATAGAGTCAAGGGTCATGGACCACGAGCTACAATAAGTTCTTTTTCCCTTAAGTTGCATATGTCAGGTGTTGGTCACAGTGACACAGATGGTACACTCATTTAAAGATTTGATAGGTCTGGCTATCTAAGATCACTCATTTGTACTGATAACATTTGATACTGGCAACTTCCAGCTGATGCTGGAATTTGGTTGCAGACTTTACTTACGCTGTGTTCTAGGACCTCATACATCCCTCTCTACATGGCTGCCCATCAGCGTGATGCATTACCACAGGATCCTCTTAAGAATGCATGTTGCCCAGAGAGACAAGGCTAACAATAAAAATACATTAGCAGTAGCTCTTCTCCATCCTCAAGTTGTTTCTGCATAACCTTCTACAGGGCACATGGCAATGACTTATAATTAAAGTAATAAAAATATTTTAAAACTTCTGTGATATATTGTGTGGATGGTGCCATACCCATGACTGTATAGACCAAACAAATGGGAATCAATGGGTTATAGAATGAAGAGGACATGAAATTGCATGGGGTGGGTTTATTGAATCTGGGAGGAGTTAGGTGAAATAATGAAGACTAATTTGACCAAAATACATGTGTGTGCATTATGAAATTTACATAATAATAGAATATCATAACAAATTTCTCTACTATATACGGGCAAACTGCTAGTACAGAGAGAGGACTGTACAATATACTGCAAACAGTATAAAAAGTAGAGAATAAATGAAACTAATTTCCTTCTCTCATTTATCCATGTAATTTTCTCCCATGCAGGGAGATGTCACTGATGACATGGCCAAGTGAAGCAGTCAGGACCCATATTTGTAGAAGCAGATCAAAAGCAATGCCTTTGTCTAGAGAAAAAATAATTTATAAATATTACAAAAGAATAGAAGAGACAAATGAAACAGGTATACAAATTTTAAGAGAAGGCAGAATAATCACTAAACACTAATATTTGCTAGAAGTCAATGTTAGAAATTAGTTTTTTAAATCAAGGTCTCTTTGGCAGATAGAACATGACAGAGCATTATGTAGAGAAAATTAAGCTCTTGTTTTGAATACATAAATGGTTAAGGCTGATCGAGATATAATTCCTTATTTACACATGCACTCCAGTGCCCAGATTTGCCAAAGCATTGTGATCCTAGTCAATAGTACCCTTGTACCTTGTTTGTTTAATTGATTGCAATGCTATGTCAGCCTTCATGAATAAAGCGTCAAATATTTACAGACTGGAGAATGTAGTATTTGGCATAACATGTTCCTTCATCCCTGCTGCTGCAGACGCTGGAGTTTACACAACATATCCACCCAGCCCCAAATCCAAATTTACTGAAGTAAATAGAGTTATGTCCATTGACTGCCTCAAGTCCATCAACATTGCCGAAAATCATGATTCAAATGACAGCAAACAAAATGATATTACTGGTTTTCTGATTCATTTGTATTGTCAAATAATATTTATACTCTGAATTTATAGTCTGAGCATTAGATGATTCCATGAAAAGAAGACATTTATGAGACAAATATTTATGTTCTGGTGTTGAAGATCTCTTCTTGTATTTTATTCCATCTCTAAATAATCATCCATGATAGACTTTGCTCCATTCAAACAGGCAGCATGACCCCAAGAAGTGTAGCAAATATATCACTGATTTTCTCCTGGGACTATAGAAGGAGTCTTTCCTTTAACAATTTTAACTTGCACTTGCAAAATGGCAACAGAGCTTCAGAATCTCCACAAAAAACAATCTTAGCAGGGTAGGGCATTCAGAGCTGAGGCAAGAGGTCACTGTGAACCTAGCCAGATAAGTGCTTCGATGAGAGTAAGCAAACAGTTCTGGAAAGCAGCCAGTCAGTCGTGGATAATGATGCTGACTGTGGTGGCTTTTGCTGATTGCTTCCTTTGTTCTCTACTTTGTTAATACTTTGATGAAGTTCAGTGGTGGAATTGTTCTTGAGCTCCACAGATGATAATTTAATGAATAAGTGAATGAGTGAATTAATGAGTGGAAGGTGACTTCTAGGAGCTCTGTGAAGTAAGAGAACACTGTGTTGAGACTTCATCCATCTGAAACTTTCTGAAGAAGTTTACGCTACTGTACTGGAGAGATGGTTCAGCCATTAAAGGCTAGGCTCACAACCAAAAATATAAGAAGTATACACTACTTCCTGAGAAGAAAATTAATTATTAGATCACTAATGGAGCAGAGAGTACAATCCAAATATATCAGGGTTGAAGCTCATGAGTTTCCATAATCTGTACCAAAGGGTGTGTGAATGTAACAATACTTTAATAAAATTTCTTATTAAATATCTAATCCTGAACAAAAGTCCTCCTTAGTTCTTGGCAGTAGGCCAGTCTCCCTAGTTCTCTGAGTACAAAGCTGCTGAATATGATAGAAAAAAGGAATGTCACCTGTAGGCATACTAACATTACAGGATGAAGACTGATTGGTCAGACAAATTGTCCTGCTGATAGACTGAAATTAATGCCCAATTCTCCTATGAACACATATGGTTCTCTACCACATGAATGACTATTTCTCCTGTTTTCAAATTCAAGATGCCATCTTATATATGAATTATAGCATGGGTTACATTTAGTGGAAATAACAGCAACAAATAAGAGCCAAGTCATTTTTAGAAATCTCCAATTTAAAACAATTACTTTATAGCTTGGATTTATTCCTCACTAGGACCCAGTTCTTTACCTAGATCTAAATAAGGTGCACTGTTTTAAATCTTTTTAAGGTACAAAATGTACTATTAAGAAAACAAAAGTATGGTACCTGAGGAAATTATTAAGCAATCTTTAATGGTGACAAACTGTGGAAACATTTTGGGGAAAAAAACTAGATAGAAAAATCTTTCTATTACATCTAAATTGGTAATCTGAAGAATGGGCCATTCCTAGGAACTCAGGCATCTGCAGCTGCACACTCCCTTCTATAGGGGGGATGAAGTTCTTCTATAAACACTTCTAAATTTGGTGTCAGGGAGTGAGAGCTGAAGAGGAAACACATAGGGATTGTACATACTTGTCAAGTACCAGTGCACGAAAGGCCAGTAGCTGTGACATCATGCTTCCAATATTTGAAGATAACATGGTTAATGTGAATCCTAATACAGGCTCTCCTTATCGGTCACTGTATTCATATTCACATCAAGGCATCTCTGAGACGGGTTACTCAAGTGTGCAGTTAAGACGTCCTGAACAAGTGGGGAAATGTGAATTGCAACCTGTCAGTTGATTAACTTAGAAAAATTCTAATTATTTGAATAAACAAAACTCAGTATCTATAAGCTGGGCCTGACTTATATAATTGAACATGATATCAGTGTCTTCACATTGACAAGATCTCCTTTTTCTAAGATTTGATAATACTATTTAGAATAATATTGCTAGATATTATTACGTAGTACTTAAATATGACTATCAGTATTCAAATTGATATGAATATTAATGAGATAATTTCACTAGTACGAAAGGTTGATTTGTGTGTGTGTGTGTGTGTGTGTGTGTGTGTGTGTGTGTGTGTGTGTGTGTGTGAGAAGCCATTAGGATTCTAAACAGAAGATCATGTGTAGCCCTACCCACACATCACCATCCACTGATGCATATTTGTGTTGACTTCTTACTCCTTATCTTGGCTGCTGTGTGTAACAGCACACTGAATTTGGATGTGCAGAGATTGTTAAATACTTTGACAGTATACAGTTCACCTCAACACTCTGAGTTCTAAATGAGTTAAACATAGTGTCAGCTGTAACTGTCAGAGCCCTGCTAATACTAAATTTTTTACTCAAGAGTTAAATTGATGGATCCTATGATAATTCCACTTTCAACTTTGTGAACTACATGATTTTTTCAATATAGTTAGTTAAACTTTAATTCTCATGAGCAGTATAGAAGAATTTCCCTTTCTTTATACCTTATCCAATGTATTGAAAGACAGCCCTGTTCCTATTTTATTCATAATGCATTTGCTGACCATGATAATGTGGATTTATTTTTTATCACTCAATTATGATTCATAGACTTCTTTCATTATTTTGATTATTAGCATATTTCCTCAATGGTGTAGCTACTATACAAAAATATATCACATTACTTATTTTTAAAACTCATAGTATTTTTATTTTATATGCATATGTTTTGTCCACATGTATGTATGTGCACTACGTTTGTGTCTGGTACCCAGAGGACAAAAGAGTGCATGAAATCCCTCTGAACTGGAATTACAGATGGTTGTGAACCACTGTGTTGGTAATGGAAACCAAACCCCAGTCTGCTACAAGCAGCCAATACTCTTACTCACGTAGCAATCTCTATACTCCCCGTCTTTTTTGTATGTTATTTTGTATCCTGAAATTGTACTGGTTTCAATTATCAGTATTAAAGATTTTATGGTGAATTTTTTTTTAGTTTCTGTTAGTGTATGTTCGCATGTCTGTGTGAGTACACACCCATACATACACATATGGCCAAGTTATTGTTGTCACATGGTGTTGGTCTACTTTTCCACAATGATTCATATATATGTTCCTGCCTTTCTGACTCAATTGCTTATGTAACAATTCAAGGATTGTGTTAAAAAGAAGTGCTAAACTGAGTATACTGGTTTTCTTCATGATCTTAGAGGAAAGGACTTTGGCTTCTTAATATTGAATTTAATGTTTATGTGATCTGTTTCACTGCAGTGCATTCCTTTTGTGTGTAGCGGGTTGAGAGTTTTTTTTAAAATAAATTTTTACTTAAATTAAAACAATCTTATTTTACATACCAATTCTAGTTTCCTCTCCCTCCCATCGTCATCCTCTCATGCCCCCCACCAACTCCCCATTCCACCCTTCATCCTCACCCCAGAGAGTGTGAGGCCTCCCATGAGGGATCATAAAAGTCCCATACATCAGCTGGGGCAGGACCTAGGTCCTCCCCCATGTATCTAGGCTGAGAAAATATCCCTCCATAAGGAATGGGTTCCCAAAACACATTCATGCACTAGGGATAAATACTGGTTCCACTGTCAGAGGCATCAAAGACTGTCTAAGCCTCCCAATAGACACCCACGCATAGAGGGCCTGGTTCTATCCTAGGCTGGTTCCCCATCTGTCAGATTGGGGTACCATGAGTTCCCACTTGCTTAGGTCAACTGTTTCTGTGGGTTTCCCCAGCATGATCTTGATCCCTTTGTTCATCACTCCTCCTTCTCTATAACTGGATTCCAGGAATTTGGCTCAGTGCTTAGCTGTGGACCTCTGCTTCTACATCCATCAGCTACTGGATGAAGGGTCTATTATTGTGAGCAAATGCTGAATCTTGAGTTTTTTCCTGTGCATATTCAGCTTCTTTTATGTGTTTTATTCTTCATTCTATTAATATAGTATATTACATCCATTTATTTGATTATAATGAGCTATCTTTTCATGCTAGAGACAAATTTCACTTGGTCCTGGTGTAGAATATTGAGTAATCTTATTTGACACAAGATTTTATGTTGGGAGCCATATATCTCAGGGCTTGGCATGAGATCCTAGGCTATGCTTGGCCAGCCACATAGTTAACCTTTACATAGCAGCTCCTTAGAACCTCAGCTCAAGAAAAAAAGCAACTTGACCCAGTCCTCCACCCACAGGCTCAGTCACCTAGGCAACCCTTCATGGACCACTTATTCATAAACTCTTTACCCTGCCAAACATCCTCCCTTTGTGGTTTCCTAATGCCCTGTCTATACTAACACCTGGTGCACAAACAACCCATTCTACCCCTCCCCATATCCTGTTCTGCCAACTATATAAGCTAGCCTGGGGAAAAAAATAAAGTTTGCCACTTGATCAGAATCCTGTCTTGTAGTCATTCTTTTTGCGTCTGTTGTCCCCATTCCCTATTCCTGACTCTCCTGCCCCAGGTTGACATCCTGCAGATTGGGACAATTTTAAAAAGTCAAGACAAGAGCCACATGAAACATCCTATACGAGTTTTCCATAGAACTTAAACAAACTCTAAAGATAGCCCTTTTATTTTTTTTTCCTACTTTTCCCCCTCATGGCACTGAAAGGACTGCTCTTGGCCTGAACCAATTTATAAGCTTCAAAGAAAAGGATAATAAAACTGCCATTTTTGGCTGTAGTATTGGGAGTACAGCAGATGCCCTGGTATTAAGGCTTATTAAAAGTAGAACTGTCTCATAGTTTTTCGATATCAAAATTGCTTTCAAGTCTTATTGAGGCCCCATGCTATTTTGATGGAAAAAAAAAAGCAAAAAACACCAAAAAATAACAAAATAGAAGGAGAAGAAAGAAAAGGTCAAAAGAATTCTAAGTTACCCCAATGGAGCCCTGGTTATATGGATGCTTTCTGGAGTTCTCCAATCTATCACAGACACAGCCTGACAGGAGAAAATTAATTTAAAATTCACTTCCCTCACAGACCTACTCAAGATACTCAAAATGTGAGGAAGGTTTACAGAGTCGAAGTAATTGTTGACTAGTCCCTAGGTACCTTCCTGTTTTCTACTCTTCCAATAACTTGCACCTGCAGACAGCCTGTTATCAACAAGAGTTCTGAAGAACAGGGACAAATAAATACATAAATGATTTACCCTGCGTGAGAAATAGTCCACAGCCCAGGGTTTGGGCTTAGGGGCAGCAGTGATTTCTTCCCTCAACTATCCAAGAAAGTTTGTATAATGGGAAAGTACTTTGAAGGCAAAACTCTGTTTAAATCCTGGGATTTTTGCTTATTAATTGTGTACATTTAGGCAAATTAATAAGAACCACTGAGTTTTTTCATGAGAGAAATGGAAATGTCAAGGACACATTCAGAGCTTGAGGGAGAATGCAAAAGAACATTTCCTCATCCTTCTAGAACATCTAAAAACCATCTCATAGACTCCTCTCACCTCTAAACAAAGTTGTCCTCACACCAGTCATGTCATTATCCATGATTTGCTAGTGACCTATCAATATCCAAAGGATTTGTGTGTGTGTGTGTGTGTGTGTGTGTGTGTGTGTGTGTGTGTGTGTGTGAATTAACATCTTCATGTCTCCACATATAAACCCTGGGATTGCATGTGCCACCATGCCTACCTTTTCAGAAAGGATTCTAGTGACTAAACCCAGATCCTAATGATTGAACAGCAAGCACCAGGTCAACTGAGCAATCTCTGTATGAGTTTTGTTTGACTATACATCTATTCTAGTAGCACGTGCACTACACAGCTAGAGCCACCCTGCTTTATATCCAGCTCTTAGAACAGTGATTGCACAAACACTTTGGATCAATACAAATGTTTTCACTATGCTGCATACCAGATATTCTTTCTCCTGGTGGTACAACCTAATTATTGCTTACTAGAACAGTGATAAGGTATAACCGTGCTCACATGTTGAGTGGGAGACCAAAGAAATAATTATGAAAACATGTTTAAATTTGAACTTTAGATAGTATCTCTAGCCTTACACACTTTTACCTGCAAATCTTAAAATTGTTGAATAGACAAAGCACAAATATGCTCCAAAATGACTCTAAATATTCAAATAGCAAGTATATGACATGAAATAAGACAGTTTAACATAACCACTATCACAACCACCATAAAGAAAGAAAAGGAATTGTTATATTTACGGTGTACCAGATAGGGCTGTAAGTTCTTTAAAAGGGCTAATAAGTTTAGCATTCAAAACTCCTTTGATTGCACTAACAGATACTTTACTTTATTTGATCTTGAGTGGGGTGGCAAATGCCAAGAAGCAATCACACCATTTATACTTTACAAAAAAAAAAAAAGAAAACAGAGCGCAGAAGCTTGAATGTTGACTATTACCAAGTTATCAAAGGCTTCCTTCCCAGGGAAGAGATGCTAATGATATAAATATGGAAGATGAGGGAAACATTTAGCATTATTTAAGTTTTACAGACTTCATAGCTGTAGCAAGCTCATCCTTAATGGGCTAAGTAAAGAAAAGAGTAAGAAATAACATGACAAGTGGACAAGAGTATGCATGACTAAGTGGTCCTGGTCAGTGTGGTACCATTAATTTGTGATCATCATTGCAAGGTTCTAGCCTCTCTTGTAGACCAGTGTTGACAAGAAGTCAGGACTGTGTGACATCTCGTTCGGAGGAAAGTCCCCCCACTGGCAGAGACCAGGTTTTTCCTTAACCATCGTGACACCCCTGGGGATATTAGAATTGTATCAAAACTCTGATGGCAAAGGAGAGAGGCACAAGTATGTCTCCTTTTAGAATAATTTTACTTTTGCCACAAATAAAAATTTCAAAATGCGATTTGATAGGGAGATCTTATGTCCCTGGGATTCTATTCCTGGAGGGGACAGTAGGCTACTCCTTGCTCATTCTTTTCTCAGTTCCTGCAAGTGAGGTGAGTGAGCTGTTTTGTCTTGTTATGCCATCTTGTTACTCTGCAATGAGTTTTGATTGCTTTGCCTGCCTTCCTGGGTTGCCTCACTGCAGATCCAAAAGACCTGAGATCAACCGATGATATGCTGAAACCTCCCAAACTCTGAACAATTATTTTTTTCCCTGTTTGCAAGCTGATATATCAGATATTTCCATAGACTGGCAGAAGGGTGACAGACACAAAAGTGTTAGCATATTTTGCCTATATTTTTGTGGTTTATGTAGTAAACAGTTCCATATATGAAGTAAAATAATTTGGATTTGCACACTCAAATCTATGCCCTTAGAATTTATAGCTGAATTCTTTGAGTTGCCATAAGGATGACAAACCAAAGAATTAGATCTCTGCCAAAAGTTGAGAACCTAATACGATTTCTGTACAGGCAGATTTCTCTATGTGGCCTTGGATGGACAGGGACTCACTACGTAGACCATGTTTGCCACAAACTCAGAGAGATCCACCTAATATTGAAACATGCATACATTTGGTAATGGGATCTATTTCTAAGCAGATACTTCTATTTTGCCTGTATATTTTCTCCTATGGCCTCATCATCTGATTCTTAGAGGAGGATAAATTATTTGCTGTAAGAACCTTTTGAAACTCATGGGAGCTCACAGACTCAAGACCAACAGCTGAGGAATCTGCATGGAACCAAACTAGGCCCTCTGCATGTGGGCAGCAGTTGTGTAGTCTGTTTGTGGGAACCCTGGCAGTGGGACCAGGAACTATACATGCTGCCTGAGATAGATTTTAGTAATCCATTCTATATGGTGGGATGCCTTGCTCAGTCTTGATGCAGTGATGCTTGGTCTTGCCTCAACTAAGTGTGCCAAGCTTAGTTGACTACCCATGGGAGGCCTTAACCTTCTGAGGAGTAGATGGAGGTAGGATGGAGAGAAGTGGGGGAATGGGAGGAGGGGAGAGAGCGGAACTGTGGTTTATATATAAAAATATTAATTTTAAAAATTATAATAAAATAAAAAAGAAGCCTTGAAAGTTACACTTTTTTTCCTCCAATGGGAGTCCTTGAGAATACCTTCACTAGCAGGTATGCCTGTACACTTCTAAAACAAATATCTTGAAGATATAGAAATTCATGTTTTCATTTATGCCACATAATTTAAAATGTAAAATAAACAGTCTCAGACAAGCACATAAGTTGTATTACCCTGTATTTAATTTCTTGCTTCCTTAAACCTAAGAAATTTAAAAATAAAATTATAAATTATTTTTCACACTTCTGGGATTGGAGAGAAGTGAGTTCCTTCTTGGTAGTTGGTCTTTCTTATTCTAGAAACCTGGAAGGGAGGCTGTGGTGAGGACAGGAGTATGAGAATCTTGTTGTGTGTTCCATTGTAGGGAAAACAGGCCTTGTCTTCATCCAAAAAGGATCAAACCATGGACACATTATTCATTATTGTTTGGCTGTCTGAGTTAAAGAAGAAATTACCAGCTTCCTGGGGAACCAGGAATTTTAGCTTCAGATCCAACTGTGCTCCTAACAGAGGAAAAAGCTAGTGGTATTGTCAGCATTTAACATAAGAAGAACATGTTGTAATCAAATGGGGATCACTCAACTGTGCCACTCTTAGACCCCATTTCAGGGCACACAAGAAATCTGCCAGAGGCATAAAAGAAGCAAGGAAACACAGGAAATTCTCTGAACAGGACAAAAGCAATTTTCTCTACTTAAAAAAAATAACAACAAAGAAATATCCCTTAGTTTCTCTCTCAACATACCCTCATTTTGAAAAAAAAATGCAAAAAAAAAATGCTGGGCATTGGTGGCACACGGCTTTGATCCCAGCACTCGTGAGGCAGAGGCAGATGGATCTCTGTGAGTTTGAGACCAGCCTGGTCTACAAGAGCTAGTACCAGAAAAGCCTCCTCAGCCACAGAGAAACCCTGTCTCGAAAAACCAAAAATGAAAAAAAAAGCTACAGTGATGACTTTATAAGTATTTTATGATTCCTGGATTTTTATCCGTACATCAGACTCTAATGGAAGTTAGAAGCCTCTAAAACATGATATTCTATTTAAGCCAACTTGCTTACCACAGCTCTTGAGACTGGAATGTCGTTCTTAACAGGAATAATGTTACTTGCCATCTAAATAAACACTGAAGTTTAGTGTGTTAAAATAAGGAAGCCAGGGAGATGAAGTGGATTCTGGATATATTAAATCTGGGATGGCTTCAAACAGCAGCTTCAAGCAATAATGTGAACCTTCCACCTCATACTCATAATGTCAGGGTTTCTGTAGAAATGGTGGTTTTAAAATTCAAGCCTCCATACTTCTCTTCTCTAAAGACTCAGTTCAGGTGTCCCTTTGCACATGGAAGAAGTCACCAATAAGGGAATGGTACTCCCTGTGTGGAAAAATTCCTCTTGAATTATTTGGAAATGAAGGCATTTCTGAATGGACAAACACTCGGCCCTAGAAGAGAGAAATATGCTGGGGATTTGGAAAAGGTACAGAGAAAGAAGAGTTGCATACTGTGACATTGTGAGATTGTGGGATAAAGAATGTCAAGAGTGGAGGAGTGTGGGGAACACAAATACATGCATGTGTATAGAATCAAAACCAACTATGCTGAAGTTCAAGAGCTAATATTGGAGCTGAGGAGATGGTACAGTTGGTAGCATGATGCATTGCAAGCTTTAAGACATAAACCCACCTCCCAAGCACCCATGTAAAAAGCCAAGTGTCATCCCACCAGTAATCCCACAATTGAGAGGATGGAGCCAGTAAGAACATTGACCTCACTATGCAGATAGTATTGCTAAACTGGTGAGATGGGAGTTTAATGAGAGATCTTATCTTAAGAACATATGAAAAGAATAGCCAATGTTAAACTCTGGTCTTCATATGAACATATACAAATTCATATGCAGGGATATGTTCACATTCCTAGAGTGCACCCCCAAACACACCACAAAGTAAAAGAATGTCTTTGTAATAGCCAGAAACTGGAAGCAGCCTAGATGCCCCTCAACTGAAGACTGGATAGAGAAAATGTGGTACATTTACACAATGGAGTACTACTCAGCAGGGAAAAAAACAATGGAATATTGACATTTGCAGGAAAATGGATGGATCTAGAAGAAACCATTCTGAGCGAGGTAGCCCAATCACAAAAAGACAAACATGGTATGTACTCACTCATATGCAGATTTTAAACATAGAGTAAGGATTATCAGCCTACAATCCACACTGCCAAAGAAGCTAATAAACAAGGAGGTCCCTAAGAGAGACATACATGGTCCCCTAGAAAAGGGGAGAGGTTAAAGATCTGCTGAGCAAACTGGGAGCATGAGAAGAAGGGGGAGGGTGCTAGGAGATTGAGAAGGGGAGAAGAAGAGGGATGCCGAGGACAAGAGGGAGCAGAAAGTATGATTCAGGGGAAGAATACATGATAACAAGAATGGAGATATTATAATAGAGGGAGACATTTTTGGTTTACAGAAAAAGCAGGCACTAGGGAAATGTCTGGAGATCTACAAAAATGACACCAACTAACTACCTCAGCAATGGAGGAGAGGCTACCTTAAATGCCCTCCCCTGATTATGAGATTGACAACTGACTTATATGCCATCCTATAGCCTTAATCCAGCAGCTGGTGGAAGTAGAAGCAGACACCCACAACTAATCATTGAACTGAACTGGAATCCATTTGCCGAAAAAAACTAGTGATGGGAAAAGGGGACCAGACTTGGCTGGTAAAACCGGCAGACTAGGCTGGTAAAACCGGCAGAAACAGCTGTCCTGAACAACTGGGAGTTCTTGGTCCCCAGACTGATATCTGGAATACCATGGGACTGATTCAGACCCCAGGAACATGGGTTTCTGTGAGGAAACCTCAGAAGTCAATGGGACCTCCTGCAGAAGCCCACCCAGTATTTATCCCTAACATATGTGTGGACTTTGGGAGCCCATTCCATATAGAGGAATATCCCCCCTGAGCCAAGACACACGGGGGTGGGCACAAGCCCTATCCAAAGGATAAGAAAGACTCTGATGACACCTTATGGAAGGCTTCACCATCCAGGGGGAGCAGAAAAGATATGTGACGGATAAGGATTTAGTTGTGGGGTAAGTAGGGGAGGACGGGTGGGAGAAGGGAACTGGGATTGTCATGTAAAACAATCCTGTTTCTAATTCAAATAAAAAAGTTGGGAAAAAAGAAAATACATTGAAAACTGTAAAAACTCTAAAATTAAGACATAGGAAGTCAAAAGGTAGCAGAAGCATACACAAGTGGTTGAAAATTAACTCCATAATGACCAAGCATTATGTTTGCAGGTAAAGTTTTCTAATTAACATGATTGCTGTCAAGTACGTAGTAGGTACTCAATAAGGAACTTTCAAAAATGACTGCTTATTTCACTATTATTTGAAAGACCAAGAAATATTGATTTAATTTTAATATTCTAGTATTGGGTGCATTTTGCCAGCAATAGAACTATCCTAAACCATTTCTCCCTCATTGAGTTGAGACTATGATCTTAATTTTTGCTGCTATCTTAGTTAGGTTTCCATTGCTGTAATAAAGATGACAAACAGAAGAAACTTGTGGATCAAAGGGTTTATATCATTTTCTATCTTACAGTCAGTCATGAGTCAAAGTCATAGCAAGAGCCCAGGGCAAGAGACTGGAGGTAGGAACTGAAGCTGAGACCTTGGAAGAATGTTACATACAGGCTTGCTTCTAATAATGGCTTGTTCATCCTGCCTTTTTCTACACGACAGTACCCAGGATTGTTACTTCCCATAGTGGGCTGGAGCCTCCCACTTCAATCATTATTTAAGAGTTGGCTACAGGTCACCTGATGGAGGTGTTTTCTCAACTGAGGTTGCCCTGCTCTGGTGACTCCAGCTTGTCAAATATCTAACCAGAGTGTTACCAAAGGAGAAAGCCTCCTGTCAACTTGATGAGTTCTAATAATTAAACTTTGGAGAAAATATATATCTGGGTTTTATACCCAAATTAAGCTGTCAGAAATCATTCAATTTCTAAATTAGGCTTTTGGGTACAAACAAGAGAGTTACAGTGTTTTTTGAGTTTAAAGTTAGAAGAGCAGGTAGGCTCAACCAGGTCTGCAAGCAGAGGTATGGGCAGCAGAGCTCCTCGGAGAGTCAGGATACCAGATAGGCTCAATTCAGTGCAATTAGGCTTTCCAAAATGTTCTTGTTTGTATAGTTCAATTCATCAGCACAATTAAGGAAGACTTTGTATGTGTGAGACAACTAAGAAAACAGTCCACACGCATACACACACACACACACACACACACACACACACACACACACACACACACACACACAGAGAGAGAGAGAGAGAGAGAGAGAGAGAGAGAGAGAGAGAGAGAGAGAGAGAGAGAGAGAGAGAGAACACCAGTTTTGGCCTATGTTTTAGAATATGACCTTAGAACATGAAAAAATAATAACATTTTTAGCAGTAGAAATGTCAAATTACTCCATCATATTCCATATACAATGTTCCTTTCCATGCTGTCTCTGAGAATAAAAAAGTACTGATATGAAAGTAGCTGCGACTTTATAATAAAAACTAAATCTGGAGGTTTACCGACAAAATAGACATGAAAGTTTCAATAATTTTGACTAGAACTACTATGAATTTTATCTTTAAGCCAGAAATCAAAACAGAACTTTCTAAAAGGTTCATGAAATAAATGTGTTGAAAGGTATTTAAAACACTCAAATGAAACCATTTTTGAGAGCTCTTGAACTGGAGCAGTGGTAGCACATGCCAGTATTTGAGAAGCACCACTATAAGCAATTAGTTGACACAGTATCATCAATCACCTTTATACATGTGAGAAAATTAACAAGTGCCTGAAGACCATTCTAACAAAACAATCCAAATACTCTTATTTTCACATACTGGATACAATTCAAAGATACAAGACCTAGGCATGGTTTGTTGCTGAAGAGCATGGGCTCACCTCATGAGTTTTAACTTTGTAGATAAAAGAATTTTAAAAGGTAGCTTAAGTACAATTTTATTAGTTTGACAGAAAAACAATCAGACCAGGTGAGCTGTAAATTGTAGCAGCCTCTTGAGGAAGGGCGTTGGGTACAAACAAGAGAGTTACAGTGTTTTTTGAGTTTAAAGTTAGAAGAGCAGGTAGGCTCAACCAGGTCTGCAAGCAGAGGTATGGACAGCAGAGCTCCTCAGAGAGTCAGGATACCAGATAGGCTCAAGGTTTGCCAGTATCTGGAAAAGAAAAGGAAAGGGAGAAAGAAAAAAATCAAGTTTTTTAAAATTTTCTTTTCTAGTTTTTAATTATGTATTTGTTTACTTTTAAGCATTGTCCCATATGTCACAGGAAGCCGTGAAACTCAAACTCATCTTGTAACAAAGGACATCCTTCAATTTCTGCTCCTACTGTTCCTGCCTAAAAAGTCTTGAGAACGCAGGCATGTGGACGTGCACACTACCACACTCAGTTTATGCATGCTTGGGATGGTTCAGGGTCTCCTGTATGCTAGGCAAGCACTCTAGTCAGTGAACTGCATGCCCAGGTACAATTTAGGAGTTAGAACTCAAAAAAAGTGGTCCAAAGCATAGGCACTGTGTGAGAGATTTCTTGGAACATGGAAGTCCAAGTATCATTAAGGAGATAATCATTCTTCTCTTAATAGTTGTCAAGTTCTTGTAGGTCTTCATCTTGGGATGGTGTCCAGTGAGATTTTCCCTATCTATGTTGTACTTCAACTGGTATTGGGATTGTCCAGGTCTTATATAGGCAGCCGTATTGTGGTTTCATGGCTGTACCTTCAAAGTCACAGCTAGAAGCCACAATCTCACAACTGATTTCCTGGTCCTCAAGCAAAGCAGTCTTTCCATCCCTCCCCTGCCATGTTCTTTGAGCCTTCGTTGCAGGAGTTGGGTTGTAGATATTGGGGCTAGACATCCCTCAGTTAGCATATTGACTATTTGAGAAAATTCTGTAATGTTTTCTTCATGATATAAAAATACCCACTTATCTGGTCAGCACTATGAGTAGTGAGTGTGGGTCACTGGCAGGAAGCAGATATCACAATGGTAGTGAGACCCAAATGAACCCATATTTTTAGTCATCACAACAAAATAGGATGTTTCCTCTCTTCTTACACAAGTCATCTCAAATTCTAAGTGGTATTTCAGATTTTAAGGAGAATATTTGTGATTTTTTTCTTTCTTTGAAATTAATGGGCAACAAAAAAGTGTGGACCAATGTCCAAAGCTGCTTATTAGGAAGAGTGTCCATCAGAGTCTCCTCATTGCCTGACTAACTTCTAAATATTGATACATATCTATTGTTCTAGCACTCGGGAGGCTGAGCTAGAAGAAATCAAATTTCAAGGTCTGCCTCTGCTGCAGAGGGGAAACCCCTGTCCAAATAAACAAATGAGCAAACAAGCAAACAACAACAAGCTTTAACACTATTCTAAACTTCAGTGTGTTCCCCCTCACCATCCCATGCTTTGTTTTCTCCTTATTCAAACTGCAATCCTCCACTCTCCCATGTCCACAAACTCAAACACACACACACACACACACACACACCACTCTGAAATGCTGCTTTACCCCATTCTTTTGTATTTAGAGAGGAGAACTATGTCAATTGATTTCTTTTCTATGAGAACAAGAGAGAGACAGAGACAGAGACAGAGACAGAGACAGAGAGACAGAGAGACAGAGAGGAGAGAGAGAGTCCCCACTGCCTGGCAGGGACCTGCTCCTTATCCTTTGTAAGTACCTCCCTTGTCACCGTCACGCAAGAGCCTCTTCCACAGGCTCTGCCTGGTGTCTGGGAAGAATAATTCTTAACTGTCTCTCGCCTTGGTTTTAGGGAAGAGTGGGGATCACTGAGACCGGTTTTCCTTGGGGAATGGTCTGAATTACTCATCCATATGAGTGATGGTCCTGGCAAAGTGTCTAATTGATTGAACTGCCTGGTGTTTATTATTCTATTAGTCCTGAAGAAAGCCTGGATGATTCTCCATTAGCCCACAATGAAGCTCTGGGGGAGCATTTCTACAGCACTTCAGAGCTTGTTAACCTAAAAGAATTGGGCATATAAATTTGGAGGGTCTTATTTGTTCTGCCAGGACTAAGTGGATGAAAAAATATGGCCATATTTACCCTATTTAAATATTCCATTCAAAGAAAATATGCTGAAACATAACTAACCACCCAGAGTCCTGAGAGAAAGATCTTGGAAGGACTCCACTTCTCATACATGAGCTAGCACCCCATTCTCATTTGGTCACAAATGGCCACATATGACAGTTCTGGCCCTTAGTCCTTCTTTTATAGTGGCAGATGACATAATAAATTCACCCAGTTATGAAGACAATAGGAAAATTCCCTTGATTTTTTTCCTCTTCTGTACATTCTTCTTCTGCCACTAGTTAGTATGGACAAAATAGTGTAAAAGTAATAGGAAAGCTCAGATGAAATATTACAACAGCTGACATAGGAATATGAAGTCAATATACAAGATCCAGTGAGAAATTGGTAATAGACAGTAATACTGGCAAGAAAACTAGCAGGGTGAGCCTGAGTGGGAAACAATCGTGCTATAAAGACCAAGTGATGACACCAGAGGAAGAGGATCAGATCTAGGTATTTGTAGTTCACCTAACCTCTGCCAAATACTGGATGGAGGGATTCCTGCTGCATTTTATCTAATCCACAGTTTGTGGTACATTTCTATAGATAACCTGCTTGAACAGTTAGTTAGGAAAGGCTCAGAGTGGCTGAAAGAATAAAGCTGAAAGAAGATGATGGATAACTGGTTTGGTTAGCTTGTTCTCCAGAATCAACCATAACTCAAAGTAGGTGTGGATTTCACACATGGTGAATCTCACCTGTCAAGACAGATCCCTCTCAGAGGCATTGAAATCTTAGACTCATCAAAATCTGGGTCTTTTGTCCATGTTTCAAACAGCTTCAAAGCTGTATCAAGAACAAATTTATGTGGATTTCAAACAATTTCATTAGAATCTATAGCAAAGATCTAGATGTGTGCTGTCACAACCCTCTCAACTCATCCTAGGAGTCTCCTTGGGGCTAAACATAAAGTGAAGTAAGATTGTTGCAGCTGCATACAAACAGGTAGTATGACTCTGAAATGCGGCAAAGATTGACAAAAACAGGAACAGGATCCAGTTAATAAATTTGTTTTTAATTCTTCTTTAATGTTCTTTTAGGACAGCAAAAGACAAAAAGCTGGGTTTTACTGAAATGAAATGACATCAAAGTAGTAGCAAGACAGTGTCACAGTGACATAAGATGTCAGGATATTGATCAAGGTCTGAATCTGCCTGATAAAGAGCTCAGCATTTAGGGGTCACCCTAAATGGTTGTTTGAGATGCTTGCTGCTCTTCTTTCAGGTTTTGAAACCATGTTACTGTGAAATTTTAGCATATAGTACTAAGAAACACACAGTTATTTGTCATTGGCATCTTCTTGGTAAGGACTGACATCCATTCTTTATTTCCCTGGACCTTAATTATTGTTCCCTAGAATCTAATATCCTAATAACTTCACCACATGTAGGACTTTGTCTAAAGTTCTGATGCTTTGTAGCCTATGATAATATAGTGATATGGCCATTTTTAACAGGGACTTCAGACTCCTGGAAAAAGTAGAGTGTGATTTTGTCTCTTGTTGACTTAAATACTTGATGGGAAAGAATGAATACTTGGAATAAGTGCTGCACGTTGTTGGGTGGGAAACCTTATGAATTAATGGCTTGGAATGTACTAATGTAGCCAAACATTGCAGATGATTCCAGGTAATATGTATCTTCCACCATTAATGACAGCATTTATGGAATAACCTTAAATTCTGTGAGATACTTGCTTTTGATTTAGGAAGATATTTAATTAGCATCTCTACGTACTCTCTAGTTTAGGGAATTATAGTAAATATCTACAACAAAGCAAAGGACATTAAAGACTGAAAAATACAACCTCATTTTATTATAAAGACTGAAGTTAAGAAAAAATGGTGGTTGCTTTGACTGTTGTGTGCTCTCTGATAAGGTAAGTTTCAAAAATACTGCCCCACCCCCACCAAGTTGCTCAAGTTTTGCAGGATTGGCCCACATTGAAATAATGTTGAGAGATGAGACTTTTGAGAGGCAAGATCCCAGTGAAGCCACTAACCTCCTCAATGGATTAATCCATTTGTGAGTTCAGAATTTGAAGGGCTGTTGGGGGTGGAGGAAACTAGTTGCACAGCTGTAGATAGTGATTTTCTAGGAACAGTGTGCTCATGGAGGCCATATATGTCCCCTGTTCCTACCTCTCTTACTCCATTACTGCTTTCCCCACCATACATTTTTGCTGGAAAGAGAGAAGTCATGAGCATTTTTTCCTTCTCCAGGCTGATTTCCTCAGAAGTTTTGTCACAGCCACAGAAATCTACCACTAAAATGCTTAAAAGATATTTATATAGTCTACGTTGTTATCATGGAACTGAGATGAGAAAAAGAGCCATAATTAACTTTGTAGCAATATCTCTAAGGATATTTGTCACTCAATCATCCTATATTTTTATTTTCAATTAGAAATTATAAATTAGAGTTGCATACATAATGGAGTATCATGGTTATTATATATATATATATTGAATAGTAAATTCAAATTAAGCAACTTATCTATGACTTTTAATAATGATGTTCTTATAAGGAGAATATTTGTAATTCTTTTAGATTTTTAAAGTGTTCACTGCATTATCATTTACTTGCTCACTATGTTGTACACAGTGTTTTAATGAAAAAGAGAAACTTTACCTTTCATCTAGCTGAAATTTAGTGCCTATTGAATAGCATTGCCCTGTTTTCTCCAGTCCCTAGTGGGGCAACCACTAATTCATTCTCATTCTCTCTCTCCCTCTTCCTTTTCTTTTTATTTGTGTGCCTTAGATAACATACAAAACTAGAACATGTTTATTATTCCTCTGTTATCATAATGCTCTCCAAAACTATTTATGTGCTAAAATTGACATTTTAAATTTTTTTCCTAAAGCAAAAATACAATTTCTTTGTGTCCATATATAACATTTCATCACCTACTCTCCTGATGATGGCTGATTAATTTCGCTTAGTATCCTAAATATTTTTGATATCCTTGCATCTTGTTCTATACTTACATGAAATCTTTGCATTCAATATTCAGAAGCAGGATTGATAGGTGAAGATAATTTTGGCTTTAGTTCTTTGAGGTACCTCTACTAGAAATGCATTAATTTACATTACAACCAATATTGAACACTTTGCCTTTTTGCCACAATATTTTTTACTTTTTAAAAAGGTAATTTATGTTACAAATTGGAAGCCATATATTGTGTTATAGGGAAGTCATTCCAAAAAAAAAATTTAAGTTGACTTCATTATAGGTAAAAAAACAAACAAACATATTTGATGCTTTATAGAGACTATACCAGGATAGTAAAATTGTTCAATCCAAAGAATATCCGTGTTGAAGATAATGTCTAAATTAATCCATTCAAGTCTGATACTGTTGTCAACAAAGTCTTGCTGAAAGCCTCACATGAATGGTTCATATACTAAAAGTTATAATCATTTTACGAAGGCAAAGATTTCAGTGAATCATTTCACAAAGAAAAAATTAAAATAACATGACAATTTGTTTTAAGAACACCTAAATTGCCTTGGAGTCAAATATTAACTGTAAGGATGATTTAGTCACACAATAATCTAAACTCCTTGAAAGACTGATGAGTTTAAAGATATAATTACCTGTTAATAAAGTCTCTAATTAATATACCTTAAATCTTCATGCCTTCTTTTGTCTTTGCTAGTCCTCATCAGTATTTTCAGTAAAAAGAAATGCAGACTGATGTTTTTGAAGTCAATATTGACATGTTTTAGGAAATGATGGTTTTGAAAACTCTCATGGAAATATTGTTATCTTGAAATATCACGTATTATGGATTGTACCATGTCAGGAGAGAAATGTCCATAAAATGATATCCTTGGTTGCCTTAGGCATTGGGGATTTGAGAAATATCTCAGAACGCTTTGGGGAGATTTAGAAGGCAAGGATGTAGGAAGGACTAAAAATAGGTGGTACACAGAACACTAGACATATAAAGTGTGTTCCAAAAGTGTTCATTTTCCCAATATTCTTGTGAGCTATCCTGTCAACATTAGTAGTGTTTTAGTCACTATGTTTCTCTTGAAGATAGAAGAAACATCACTGCTAATAAGCAACCTTCTAGATTTTCACCAGTGTAAACTGAAATAGTTTTACTTAACTTGACAACAGTGTTTTCCCTTAATAGCACCTAGTTTATAGTTGCCATCTATGTAAACAGTTTCAGAAACATGTAATTTAGATAATTGCACTGAAAATGCCTATTTTATATAAACCCATATATGGGAAATAGTTATAGAAGTATTTGTGTGATACTTGAATTAAACAATGATTAAAAAATTACCTACTATTCCCAGGATAACTGTCCCAAATTAGGAATATTAAAAATAGAGTATCATTTATATACAGAGTGGCTCTTTGTTCTTCAATTGACCTGTTTGTGTCATTTACCAAATAATTGCTGAGAATTCTTTCTTTACCTTAGATTGCATACAATACAAATAACTTTCTAAAATAAATAATACAAAGGAAAGATTTAAAAGGTTCCTTATCTGAGCTTCCGTTTGCTCAATTTTAGAATAATACAATCTCTATCAAGAATTGTGCAAGTAATTCTACAGGAATCAAATATGATAAAATTTGGAATACATATTCATCTAAAAATTTTCCAAGCCCTGAAAACATTATTATATCTTTATAAGTTAGGAAAATAACCATGTTTTGAAATATACTCTGCCTGTGCTCTAAAAATATAGAGGACCCAGACTTAAGTCATCATGTAGTTATTCAGAATAAAATCTACAGTCTCCATTCTTACTCATGTGTATTGCTGTGGGAATCCCAAGGAAATCATAAGCAATGTGACCAACTTTCCCCATGTGGCCAGAAAGCAAGAGCCTTTCTGTTACTTCTACTTAGAAGACTGAGTCATCTGAAGTCATATGACTGGAAGCCAAATTCTGTAGAAGGGAATCCAGTGAAATCAGAGTAATTCTGATTTCAAATTTTGATAAATAAAGAAAATAAAGGATTATACATTGAAGCATTTAAAATATTATAAATTAATTTTAACAAGTAATAAGGATGATACAGCCAAGCATTATATATGCAGAGTTGTAAAATTTATTTTAATATTGAGAATAAAAATTAATGTAAATAACTGTATTAATAGAATAAAGATGTAAATAATTCAGTAGGTTTAGAAAATATAATGACTACAATTCAAAATGTGATCAGATTGAAATCATTCAACAAGTCAAAAACATTACCATAATACTTCAAACTGATAAGTCACCCATAACAAATTAGCTTATATAATTTTATTTAAGAATGAAAGATGTAATTTACTTTCTCAAGTGCTAAAAATGACCACCAGTTTTTGCCTTTGCAACTCAGCACTGCTTTGTAGGCCCTTAACTTTGCAGTTAGATAGTAGGAAAGAAAAATCAAAAGATTAGGAAAAAAAAAAAAACATGCAATGGCTCCCAGTGATGTTGTAATTTCTTATGTGGGGAAACCCAAGAAGCAAGAGAACTACAGAAACAAATAAGTGAACTTAAAAATTGTTTAGAAATATAATAATGATAATAATTGAAAATAAAAATTTAACAATGGAGCTTTAGTAGGTATTTCATGTGCTAGGAAAATTAGCATTTGATATAATAAAATTTGTCTGATCTCTCTACAGAGAAAAGTAAAGAAATGTAAAACTATATAAACATATGTTCTCTCATGTGTTAGAAAACTTGATATATTTAAGACAACTCTTTCATCCTAGTTAATTAACTGAAGAAGTTCTAGTAGGGCCTCTCTTTACTAGAAATGAGAGTAAGCACATAGAAGCATATGAACAGATGTATATATAACATACACAGATGTGTGTATAACATATACAGCACAAATATACATATGCACACAAACATACGTATACACAGTAACACCCATACTCAACACACACATACACACAAAGGAAAAAGAAAGTTTGGAATGTATTTCCATTTCCATCTCAGTGAAACTTTCATATAATTATCTATTATTTATGTTGTCATCATTAGTAAACTATTAGGTCTTCCTACAAAGTAAAATAAAATACATAAATGGATTATCCTCTAAATTGAATGAAATTTCATACATTTCTTTTATCACCTTTTCTTTTGTCTCTTTCTTTGTAAATTTCCATAGTAGTTCTCACATTGCATCACTGATTTATGTGTTTGTTTATCACTATTTCCTAACAATTAATTAACTCTGCCTAATTTATTTAGTAAGATTTTCCCCAGCCCCAGGAGAGTTACCTGGGATATAATTGTTGGTAGTAAATGAAATTAACCACCAGTTTTTACAGATATTGTCAAGCTGTTTTCCCAAATCTATGTTAACTCTCTCCTCCCAGAATTTATGAATATAAACTCTTAGATTCATCCAATCGGCTGCAAGGGAGTATTCTATGCTTCTGTCCTTTGTCTTGTAATGTAACCTTGGACTTTGGGTTACAAGCCCTGATTCCCATTTCCGTTTTGTTGTTTTATTTTTCATATTACTTTTCTGACATAGGATTTTACAAATCAGTTTATTCACAACATTTCTGTAAAACCAACTCTAAGTCTTGTTCTCTTGAATAAACAGAGATTTTGTGTCATGATGGAATTATTGTTTGATATTTATCTTTACTGGGTTCTAAGAGACAGAATGGCTATAGGTGTGGCATTTTGAGAAATGATTCCCAGATTCCTGGGACATTGTCACCCTGTTTAATTCGTGTGTATCATGTGTTGGTATCTGTGTGTGTGTGTGTGTGTGTGTGTGTGTGTGTGTGTGTGTGTGTGTGTGTTGATGGCTTTTCTTGCTTTGGAGATCAATGAAATTATTGATTCTGAGATTCAGATCAAGTTATAAAGAGAACTAAGCTATTTCTTTATTTTCATGACAATATACACTTCTAATTCTGAAGTAGGATCAAGTGAAGTGTTAATCCAAAACATTTAATAGTTGGTGGAAATATAGTACAACTGTGACTGCACTATATGAATTCTTCCCACTGTTATTTGGTTATGCTCCATTCTGTCATTTCACTAAGTGGTTTCACATATGACCCTTAATGTATTGAATTGTATTCCATCTGTATATAGTTGAAAATATTTAATCATGGATATCTTTAATTTCCATAAATGCATTTTTTCTTCTACTGTTGAGACGAGCATATAATTTGCATTCTCATTCCACTAATATAATAATTTGTTAAATCACATTTTGTTCAACCATATCATTTTATGGGTAATATTTCCCACCCAATCATTGAAGGTGATTCTTTAAACATGCAGTTGAATTGATTTTGATTTATTCTATTGAATATTTTGCATCTATTATCATTGGAGATACTAAACACTTCTTTTAGCCCTAGTGAATTTTCTATGAAAAACTGAAGATTGAATGTTTTCAGATAATTAGTATAATTTCCCTTGTATAAATTTGATATTTTTGAATTTAATTTTCAAAATGTTTTCAAAAATTATCTTTGAGAATTTCATTTACATATAGATAACTCTCTCTTAGTTATTAACCCATAACTATTAACCTATGTATTTCTACATGGTCTTATATTACCAGAGAATACCCAGGCACGTTACTCCTTCAGCAGCTACATGGAAACTCTCAGTTGGCTTCTCTGACTCCTCTCCACAAAATGTTCCTCATCTTGTAGTCCATGATGTCACAGGGACCAACCACATTTGGGTCCATAGTCCTACTGCAGCAGGAAAAATGTTGATGTTTGTGGCCTATGTTACCACCTAAGGTTGTAGGGATTTCTGTGGTCATTATTGCCACAAGAAGCCATGTTGTCTGCAGGCTGCCATAAATATCTTTGTTGTTGTTGATTTGTGAGTGCTATGATGCTTACATTCAATATATAAGTACCATTAGATATACTTTGAAACAATCAAATTGATTAACTTATAATATATCTTGTAAGTACATTTAAATTGCCCTATACTTCTAAAATTCTGTATTTATGTCATCATTTAGATATTTTTATATCCTCCATCAATCAACAAATTAGTGTAGCTATACATAATTTACTGCTTTATGCTTTTTTACTCTTGTAATGGGGTTAAAAGTTATTCATGAAACATTACAGCATTATTTGAATATTTTAAATATTCAGAATTTGATTGCATTTCTCTTTTTAGTGTTTAATACTTTCATATTTTTTCATGTCAGTGTTAATTTCAATAAAAACTCTTTTTAGAATTTCTGGTAATTGAGGTCTAGGTAGGATGAATACTCACAATTTTATCACATTAGAAAATTTTTATTGTTACTTTATTTCTGGAAGACAAATTTGATTTATAATGTATTCTTTATCTTCACCTTTGTTCCTTAAGTGACTTGATTGAATTTTTCACAGCATTTTGTAGCCTGTTAGACTTTTTTAAAGTTACACATTTTGTTATTGAGAATTTGGTCATATCTCATTTTTTTAAAGATGCCTTTGTACTTTACAAATTTTGAGGCTTTTGAAATTTATGGATCTTGAACTTTTAGCTCAGCAAATGTCAGGAATTTCTTGCTATTGTTTCTTTAAATTACAGTTTTAGCCCTTTCTAGCTCTCTCCTAGTTTTAGAAATCTTAATTGCCTTATTGGGTCTCTTGATGTGGCCCATGTGTCTATGAGTAGACTTTCTTAACTTTATAATATTTTTAATCCATGCTTACAGGGAAAATTTAAATAACCTTTCTGTAAGATGATGATTGTTTTTCTGCTTAATTAAATCTGTTGTTAGAATGCTATAGATTTTATTGCTATTATAAATCACTTGTTGTGTTCTTCTGATCAAGGCACATACCTACTTTGTTTATATTTTTCCTTATAGATTGCCTTTTTGTCATTCAGTGTTATTTATTAAACATGATGAGAGGATGGTACAGTTATGAAAACAGACCAGTCCTATATCTTAGGTCATTTTTATTCAAAATGTGTTGCCAGACAACATATACTTGTGTTTGGTTTCTAGAGCTTTTATTTGTTTTTGTGTTTTGCAATTTGGTGTTTTCCTGATTATGCATATATCTTATGACATAGCATTTGTCTCTGCATGTTTAAAATAGTAGTACATTCTTCCATTTCTTTCCATAGATGGATTTTGTCAGAGATAGCCCTTTACCAGTCAGCTCAACCATCTAGTTTCTGTGTCAGCCATCTAGTTCACAGAAAGGTCCATAGAAGGCTTTATGGAATTCTTAAATAGGTTATTCTAGAATAGGATCATAGAAAAATGGGCCTGGTATCCACCTATACATGGTGAGATGTGACCCATAGGTCCACCCCTGGACACTGATGCCTCTACAGCAGAAAAGTATTGTCTGGGCTTTGAACCTGGGTTTTAGAGAATAGTTGGTATTGCATCTTGTACCTGAGAAAGAAGGGCTGAAATAGAGCCTGGGTATGTGGTACTGACCAGGTATCATACTGACTTGATATGGGAAATGAGGCACACATCTTGGAACTAATAGTAACTGACTGGGCCCCAAAATAGTGTTTCTGAGAGAAAACCAGTTCCTTGGGTAGTCTTGGAGCTTTTATCTGAGCTGCTACTTATCTTGATGCCTGTCATCATGCTGGCCAGTCATATGGCATCATTATTCCCAGAAGCCTCATGAAGGAAACTGAGTGCTCACATTTTTTCCTACTTCCAACATGAAGATCTTTTCTTACTCTCTCCCACATGAAGGTATCAGCTTCTGGGTCTGATGGGAAAGTCCAAAGGACAAAAGTGAGACTTCACTTGCCTCTTCAGTGTATCTTACATTAGCATCTTGGCTCATGTGAAGAGTTTTCTCAAGGTTGATTCTCTTAGAAATTGATATTCCTCTAAGTGGAAGATCCCTAGAAAGCTCCATGTTGTCATCTGGCTGACTCATTCCTAGAAGTGTGACTCTTAAGTTATAAATTCTGTTTTCATTATGTGATGGTATTTCTTTTAAACATAGTGTAGAGCAGCAGTGTAAAGTATGTTCAAATTTTCAAGGAACTTTTCAAAATACATCAATTTCAGTAAGGATAAATCTATAAATAAAAGATAAGGCAAAGCATTTTGGAGTTTAGGTGGTCTCATATGCTTTTCTATTGTTTCTGGTTCAAATCTTGGGAAGTTCCTGATCCCTTAGGCAGACACTGGAAAGAGAAATCAAAGGAGCATGAAACAGTGTTCCTTACTTATCTGTTAGGCTAACAAAGGATCTGAAGGGAAAATATCACCTTATAAATTGATAGCCTTTTGCTTATGTAGCTATCTGCATTGAATAGGCAGGCAAACATATATAGACAGACTTTTTTATTCTCTACTCATGAAAAAAACCATTTCCTGACTTGTAGGGTTATACATGACCTTAAAATCTTATGTAAGTGTCCCAGGGGCCTCCTAGGAGTGAGAGCCATCTCTGTATTATGCTTCCTTGCCTAGTGTTTAAGAATGGGGTGAGTGGGGCACTCTATGAACACTGAGCTAAACCTAGAGTGTTGAAAGGCATAGAGATCACAATTTTTCAAAATAAAATATTTCATTGTTTCCTTTGATTATTTCCTAAAGAATATATTCTTGTGGAAGGGAACAAAATTTAAATTTTATTCTTTTTTCTGACATCATCTTTTTTGGTCTTGTGCACATGATGACATTATTAAAAGTTTTAAATCTGTTCAGTAAGGAAACTGTTATAAATCTTTATAGCATTGTTGCTGAATATTTTGTAGTGATATGATTTATTGAAACTTGCCTGAGGATTCAGAAAGCAAAGTAAGCTACAAACTATAGAAGACAGGCACACAACTTTAATCCCAGGAGTCAGGATTAAGAGGTAGACAGATCATTGTTAGTTCAAAGCCACACTGAACTACACAAAATTGATCCAGTCCTAAAGAGAAACAGCTCACACAAAGATATCTCAGTACTTGAGATCACAAGCCTTTCATCCCAGGACTCATGAGAGGTATTTAGGACAAGACCAGGGTCTCAGGAATAGCATTCATTCTACATTCACATTGAGGATAGGAAGACATTGAAGTCTCAGGATTTTTGACAGCCATGCTGAGGACAGGCAGCAGTCTGGGGCTTCAGGGATCAGTCTTTCAGTCTGAGCTAGAGATAAGAGCTAGTTGCTTTTCTGATCTTCAGCTTGGAGCTTGAACCCCCATATCAGTCTCTGCGTCATTTATTTTGGTGTTACCTATTTTAGTATTGAAGCTATGTATGCTCTTACTCTCTTCAGAAATACTAAAAACTGTATGCCTCAGACAATAAAAATCAATAGAGTTTTTCATCAGTGTCAAAAAATATTCATTGGTATCAAGGAAACATGAAAATATTTATCAAAATTAATCTTATAATATAATAAAATAATGGAGATGTAGCTATGCTAATGACTCTCCAAAACTTGGGATTCCCACACTTTAGGAAATACTGATACCTCATAGTCATGTAAGAAAGAAAAACTTTGGGGCTTCAGTTAG
This sequence comes from Cricetulus griseus, assembly GCF_003668045.3. Classification (NCBI taxonomy): domain Eukaryota; kingdom Metazoa; phylum Chordata; class Mammalia; order Rodentia; family Cricetidae; genus Cricetulus; species Cricetulus griseus. The sequence goes on from NW_023276807.1 coordinate 54,349,651, forward strand.
TAAAATGCTTCTCTTTGATATAGAGTAAAACAGCCTGGGATCAGCATGAGGGAAAAGGCCACTGAGAAAATGAAAATTAACTTTTTAAAAGTATGCATTTTTATTGTGAGTTATGAATATGAAACTTACTAAAAGCTTTTGATGCCAAGAAATCTGCCACTATAGCTAGATTGGAGACTTCTTAAGATGAAATAAAAATAAAGCTGTCTTGGAAAAGTATAATAATGTTAGAAGCTGAATATTGGTGATGGAAGAACAAATTATGTCCTGAAGGTGCTTTTATTTCACATCATGAATATATTTACCAAATGTAAAGTCAGCTGAATGTGATGAATAAATAAAATTTACTTCTTTTATTTAATAAAGAGCTGTTTTATATATAAATCTCTAAATAATATGCACATAAAATATTCACTTAGTATTTTTCATACTGCATGCATGTTTGGTATTAAGTCATAATCATAAAGAATTTAAATAACGCTAGTTAATCAAATAACAAACCTGGAGATTATACAGAATTTTTGTAGCAAAAAGCTATTTTATTTTATTTTTCCCTTTTGCTTAAAATAGATTTTATTCTCACATAATAGTGTTTCATCTCCTAGTCCTTTCAGCTCTTCATTACCTTCCCTCCCATCTGGATCCACCTCCTTCCTGTCTCTTCATTAGAAAAAAACAGGCTTCTAGGGGATAATAATAAAATAGAATATAGTGAGATAAAACAAAATCCAACACAACAGAACAGGACAAAACAAACAGAAGGAAAATAGCCCAAGAAAGTCACTAGAAACAGATATAAACATAGAGACTCATTTGCACAATCAGCAATACCATAAAACCAGTAAATTGGAAGCCATAATATATATTCAAAGGACACGTAAAATAAAAAGACAGAAAGATATATTTATGCACACACACATACATATGCACACATATATGCAAACATATATGAAATAAAATTAGAAAACAGAAAAGATAATTTAAAAAGAAAAGCTCCAACAAGACATTTTGAGACAAGGAACCTCCAAACATGCCATTGAGTTTGTTTTCAGTTGGTCATCTACTGCGAGGCAAGCTGCCTACATTGAAGAGTAGTTTTGTTTCCACAGTGAGATTCCCTTGGAGAAATCTAAATTTTCATTTATAATTGGTTATCAATTGGAGATAACTTCTGGGTTAAGAATGGGGCATGTGTCCACTTCCACTTTCAGCTCTGGAACCCATCTGGTACAGACCCATGCAGGTCGTGAGCATGCTGCCTCTGTCTCTGTGCATAAATCCTCTTAATTTAGAGGACTTTGTTTTGATGGTGTCCTCCATTCACACTCTTTCTGCCCCTTCTACTGCAAGCTTCTCTGAGCCCTAACAGGAAGGATTAGATGGAGAAATCCTATTTCAGACTGAATGTTCAAAGATCTTTTACTCTCTGCATAATGTCTGGCTGTAGAGCTCTGTAGTTGTTTTCATTTGCTGCTGCAGGCAGACACTTCTCTGAAGATGATTAAGAAAAGCTCTGATCTATGAGTACAGCCTAAGAGTATTAGCAGTCATTTGTAGTATTTGGTTTTGCCCTTTTTCTCTGGGATATCAAGTTTCAGGTTCTTGGTTGCACAGATAGTGTCAGGTCTGGATTCCATCTCATGGAATGGGCTTCAAGTCAAGTCATAGGCTTGTTAATGACTCCCACAAATTTTTGCTACAATTGCACTACCATATCTTATAGGTAGAACACCATTGTAGGTCAAGATGCTTGTAGCTGGGTTGCTGTTTATGTTTCTACTTTGGTAGCCTGCATAGTACCTTCCTGTCCAAGAGACACTAGTACATAGGGGTGAAGTCCAGGTTGACTTCCCCATATTAAATGGCCTGTGTAGTTATTGTTTGCAGCAATGGGGCCCTGATGTTACTTTTTGGAGAGTAACCTATAGTCTTGGCAACATCCTGAGTTATTTGGGGGGTTTCCAAGTGACTCCTTTGTTCAACAATTCAATTAGACATAACACATACCAGGTACTGGAAGAGTCATATGGTGACAAGAGAGCCCATTTGGGGCTCTGCCTCCCCTATTATCTGGAAATTTTATTTAGAATGCCTCCTTATATGCTTAGGAAGCTTCTCATGTGTTTGATTTTTATATTGCCCCTCAAATAGCCCTTAATTTTACTGTCTTTCCCTATATTCCTTCCCTTGTTCTTATCTTCTCCCCTTCTCCACTTGATCATCTAGTTCCAGCACCCCATCTATAATTATCTATTTTATTTCCAAATCCTAGGGATATCTATCTGTCCCCTCTAGTTTCCTTACTCTATAATTAACCTCTGTGATTCTGTGGATTATAGCTTTGTTATCATTGACTTAAGAGGTAATATTCACATATAAGCAATTAGAAACCATATTTTCCTTTCTGGATCTAAGGTAACACTCAGGATGTTTTTTTCTGTAGTTCAATCCATTTACATGTGAATCTTATGATTTCATTTTCTTAACAGTGGAATAATACTCCATTGGGTAAATGCATGCTTTCCTTATTTACTCATCTGTGAATAAGGGACATCTGATTTGTTTCTGATTTCTGGGTTTTATAAATAGAGTAGAAAGAAACATTGTTGATCAAGTGACTTTGTGATAGGATGAAGTGTCCTTTGGGTATATGAGCATGAGTGGTATAGCTGGGTCTTGCATTACATCTATTTCCAGCATCCTGATGAAGCTCTACACTAATTTTCATAATAGCTGTACAAGTTTGTAGTCCTACCAGCAATAGATGAGTATTTTCCTTACTCCACATCTATACCAATGTGAACTGTCATTTGTTTTATTGATCTTAGCCATTGTGACTGATGCAAAAAATTTTAAATTAGTTTTGGTTTGCATTTCTATAATAGCTAAGGATGCTGAACATTTCTTTAAGTGTTTCCGAGATATTTGAGTTTCTTATTTTGAGAATTCTCTGTTGAAATCTGTACCCCATTTAAAATTTGGTTATTTGTTTTCCTGATATATAGATTTTTGAGTTCCTTATATATTTTGGTTATTAGCTTTCTATAGAATTTATAGATTCTAAAAAATAGTTTCTCACTTTGTAGCTTGCTGTGTTTTCAAAGGATAATGTCCTTTGCCATTCAGAAGCTTTTCAGTTTCATGAAAACCCATTTATTAACTTTTTATCTTAATGACTGTGCTACTGGTGTTCTGTTCAGAAAGTTGTTTCCTGTGTCAGTGAGTTCAAAACTATATCCCACTTCTTTTCTTTCAAATTTGGTGTATCTGATTTTAAGTTTCGGTTTGAGCCATTTGGTGTTGAGTTTTGTGCAGGCAGACAAATATGAATCTATTTGTGTTCTTCAACCTCCAGCCATCCAGTTTGACCAGCACCATTTGTTGACGATGCTGTTTTTTTCCAGTGTATAATTCTTGCTTCTTTATAAAAATTCAGGTGTACATAGGTGTGTTAATTTTGTCTGGCTCTTCCATTTGATTCCATTTATCACCACGTCTGTTTTTATGCTAATATGATGCTGTTTTATTACTAGAGGTGTGTAGTACAATTTGAAGTCTGAGATGGTAATACCTCTAGCAGTTCCTTCATTATTCAGGATTGTTTAGTTATCATTGGGTGTTTAGTTATCCTTTTGTTTTTTTTTTTTTCGGTGTGTGTGTGTGTGTGTGTGTGTGTGTGTGTGTGTGTGTGTGTGTGTGTGTGTGTTCATATGAACCTGACATTGGTCCTTTCAAGATCTGTGAAGAATTGTGTTGGAATTTTGATGGGTTTGCAGTGAATTTATAGATTGCTTTTGGTAGGATGGCCATTTTTACAATGTGTAATGACAAATCTTTTCACCAGCCACCTGAGTTCTGCCCACCATGGAACTATAACTATTAGTCTGTATATTTGTAAACTTATCTTATTGAGGATGCTGGCAGTGTCTGTCCATTCTTCTTGGGATCACATGATGGCGACAGAACAGAGAGTAGAAGAAAGAGGAAGAGAATGAGAGTGATTTCCTGCTTATATTCTGAGTCTGCCTGCTATGGCGCTTCTTGTCTGGATCACAAGACTTATCTTTACTACATTTCTCAGTATCCTCCTAGACTCCTAGGCCCACCTATCTTTCTGCTCATTGGCTGAACAGTGCTTTATTCAACAAGCATAAACATATACAGAAGGATGTCTCCCATCAACTATGTCAATCCTATGTCAATCCTTTCTGCATCTAATGAGATGATCATGTGGTTTTTGTCTTGTAGTATATTCATATGGAGGCATAGGTTCAACATTTACATGTATTGAACCATCATCCTTGCGTCTCTGGGATGAAGCCTACTTGATCATGATGAAGAATCTTTTTGATGTGTTCTTGCATTCTGTTTTCAAGAATTTTATTAAGGTGGGTTTTTGTGTTTTTGGTTTTTTGTTTGTGGTTTTGGGGGGTTTATTTTATTTTTTGTGACAGGGTTTCTCTGTGTAGCCTCGGCTGTCCTGGCACTCACTCTATCGACCAGGCTGGGCTCAAACTCACAGATATGCCTGCCTCTACCTCCCAGTTTCTAGGATTACAGGTGAGCATCATCACTGCCTAGATTTATTGAGTATTTTTACATCTATGTTCATAGGTGCAACTGGTCTATAATTATTTTTCTTTGTTGGGTCTTTATATGATTTAGGTATCAGGGTAACTGTTGCCCCATAACAAATTGGGTAATAGTCCATCCAGTTTTATTTTGTGGAATAATTTGAGAAGTATTGGTATTAACTCTTCTTTGTAATTCTGGTAGATTTCATGATAAAACCATTTGGCCCTGAACTTTTTTTTGTTTGGGAGGCTTTTAATGACTGCTTCTATTTCAGTAGGAGATATAGGTCTGTTTAAGTTGAGTATCTATCTAATCTTGATTTACCTTCAGTAAGTGGTAAATATTGAGGAATTATCCATTTCTTTTTGATTTTCCAGTTTGGTATTTCATTGGTTTTTAAAATATGCCCTTATAATTCTCTGGGTTGCCTATTTTTCTGCTGGTATATCCTTCTTTTCACTTATAATTCTCTGTCTCAATCTTGTAGTTAATTTGGATGAGGTTTTTATCAACTTACCATTTTTCTCAAGGAATCAACTCTTTGTTTTATTGATTCTTTGTATATGTTTTATTTATTTGCTTGTTTCTATTTGATTGATTTCAGTGCTGAGTTTTAGTATTTCTTTGCTTCTGTTCCTTTTAGGTGTGATTTCTTCCTTTTGTTCCAGAGGTTTCAGGTGTATTGTTCAGTTAAAAATATGGAATTTCTTCAATTTTTTATGAAGGCACTTAGTGTTATGAACTTGCATCTTAGAAATGTCTTCATGTGTCTCATGTGTTTGGGTATTTTGTATTTTCATTCAATTCTACAAAGCCCTTCTTTCATGACTGATTCCTTTATTCATCAGAGTCTTGTTCAGTTTCATGTTTCCATTCGTTTTTAATCTTTATACTATTTCTGTTGTTGATAACCAGATTTAATCTGTGGCAATCAAATAAAATGTAGTGTGCTATTTCAATTTTTTTGTCTGTTGAGATTTGCTTTATGTCTGACTATATGGTAAATTTTAGAGAACATTCCAGGAGGTACTGAGAATTCTTTTGTGTTTGGATTAAATGTTCTCTAAATATCTGTTGTGTTCATTTGTCATTGGCATGAAGCAAAGCACAGTGTCACTCATTTATGTATTAAATGCAGTATCATCTTTATAGCTTCTAAATAATAGGTCAGTACTGAGGGTAAATCCTAATTGGTTCCAGTGTTTCATGGATTATCAGCCTAAAAAGTTACAGAAGTTTAACTGCTTGCTTCTAGGGCAATGTGGGACCACACTTAGTCTTTTCCCTGGAAGTTCCTCCCTTCCTCCAACTGTTTGTTGAGCTTGTGGCATGTAATGCCTTACAGGCTACCCATTTCTTCTCAAACCTAACTCTTAGAAGTTGACCTTTTTTACTTTCCTCCTTCTGATCTTGTTTCCTTTGGGATAGTAACCCAAAGCCTAAGCCTGCTTTCACTGGTGATGTGGGCTTTGTCACTCCTTGCACCTGCTGCCCCATTTCCTTTTCTTAAGCAGATGCTCACTGACATCCATGCACTGCTAGAACAGCCTTTTCTCTTTTTTTTTCTCTTGGTTCATTTTTATTTTTTAATTGTACCATGCTTTATTGTTTTTTATGTTATTATATAACTTTGCATTCCAATCATAGTTCCCCCTCCCACCCCTCCTCCCTTCTTCCTTTTTTCCCCACCCCCACACCCCATGCATTCCTCCTAATAGGTTAGGGATCCCATGGAGAGGCAACAAAGTTGGGGCAGGACAAAGCCCCTCCCTGCTGCATTAAGGTTGAACATCGCATCCTCTGATAGGGCGTGGGCTCCAACAAACTACTTCATACACCAGTGTTAGATCTTGGTCCTACTGCCAGGAGCCCCTCAGATAGCAAAAACTTTACAACTGTCTCCCACAGAGGGCCTAGTTCAGTCTTGTGGAGCTGTTGGTCCAGTATTTATGAGTTTCTATGAACTTGGTTCAGTTGTCTCTGTAGATTTCTCGATCTTGTTCTTATCTCCCTTGCTCATGAATTCCCTCCTCCCTCTCTTCATCTGGATTCTGGAGTCTGTCCTGGTGCTTGACTGTGGATCTCAGCATCTGGTTCCATCAATCATCAGAAGAATCTCAGAAGGCTGAAAGACTTTTAAGGGCTTGTTCAACATCCTTAATCATCAGGGAAATGCAAATCAAAATGACTCTGAGATACCATATTACATCTGTCAGAATGGTTAAGATCAAAACTACTGAGGACAGCTAATGTTGGGGAGGGTGCTGAGTCAGGGGAGCTCTATTGCTGGTAGGAATGAAAATTTGTACAGCCATTTTGGAAATCAGTATGGTGGTTTCTCAGAAAATAGGGAATCAATCTACATTAAGACCCAGCAATACCACTCTTGGGTATATACCCAAAGGATACTCAATCATACCATAAGAAAACTTGTTCAATAATATTTATAGTAGCATTATTTGTAATAGCCAGAATCTGGAAACAACCTAGATGCCCCTCTACTAAGATCTAAAAAAACAATGTCATCATGAAATTTGCAGGCAAATGGATGGGACTAGAAAAACAAAAAGCAAGCAAACAAACAAAAAACAAAAAAACATCTTGAGTGAGGTAACCCAGACTCAGAAAGACAAACAAGGTATGTATTCACTCATAAGTGGATATTTGATGCAAAGCAAATGATAACCAGACTACAATCCATAGCTCCAGAGAACATAGGTAACAAGGAGAGCCTTTATTCTTGAAAGAATGACTTTCTGTCCTCCTAGTCTAAGGAGCTGTTTAGATTTAGTGCCTATTTTCCTTGTCATCCTTTGTTTCCTCAATCTTTAATAAAACTATCCCTGAGGTTCCTTCTAATCCCACTTCTAATGATTTTATTAATAAGATTGGCAAATCAAAATAGGAACACAAAATTTCCTTCATAACATTGGCTCTTCCTCTTCCTATAGTAGCTGCTCATCTTTCTCTCTTGCTGACATTAGTTATTATTCCTGGAAAGTAATACTAGAATATGTAGAGTATTTATACTTCATGAAAACCTTAACTAACTTTTTATCCTTTAAGAACTATTTTAATTAGTTAAGAATAATAGAAATTCATAGAATCATTTTGTATACTTTATTGGCTATTGGATTCAGAGTAACAGAGAACCAAGATCACATCAGATTGTCAGGTAAATGAATCACTTGTCACACAGAGTGCTTGCTTAAGAGTTTCATTTCAGTCATTCCAAATGGGAGAAGATCAGCAGAATCCACTTGTTTCTTGTCCTTGCCGTGTTGTTTGTATCCTTAGTTCCACAGCTGAATGACCTTTGTGATGGCATTTTCAAGTTGCAGGGGCATATTGTACTTAAAGGAATAAAGAAGGCTTTATTGGCAGAGGGGTTTGACCATTATTCTAGGAAGCACAGCACATAAATAGATAGTACTTCCATGAAATTAAAATTATATAAGAAATGGAAAATAAGGCAGAATATGTCTAAAAGGCTCTCTCTTTTCCCATAATGAATACAAGCTTGAGAGCTACTGCTGTGGTATAATAGAGGGAAAAAAATGACCAAACATTTATTCATCTTGTTCCAGTTTTAAAATTAAATAAAATGCAATTTAAAAATATAAATGGCTAATGTAGTCTGAAGGTCACTTAGGTAGGCAATAAATGGGAATAAAAGTATGTGCTGAGGAGGAAATAATTGCCATTTGTTAAAAAAGATGAAAAACTGACTGTTCATTAGAAACTAGAAATTGCTAAAAATGGGTAAAATTGGGGTGGATATAAGGTTGATGGAAACTTTTCTAAAGCCTGGTCACAGAATTGTTGTAGTGTGGTTAGTGTTTATTTATAAGTTGCTATTTATTTCTTTAGAACATCATTGATTGATGAAGGCCAAGGCACAGGCCTTCATTCCAGTATTGATGTGTGACATGGCAGCACAGATGCTAGGGACAGATATTGGGTTGTAATTTATTGGCTTATCTAATTCCCCATAAAGGAGGAAAGTCATTGTGTTCCAAGAGATTGAAAATATTGCATTGTTTTATTTGCATTTTGATTGTGGAGTTAGAGTCATGAAAATATAAACATAGGAATCAATTAGGCCTCGGATACCTGTTGACTAAGGGAATGTGATTGTTGGGTGTCCAATTTTTGTAAGTCAATGATGAATATGAGTTAAAGATAAAAATCATTGAGCTAATGTATATACTGCAATCTAAAACTAATACAATTATATATAGTTAATATAATTCAGATCCTGTATTGGCTTTGCATTATCATTGCAGTAATGCACCATATCAAGATAGTCTATTGTGGGGAATCTCTGCAAACACCATAGCCAGGAGAGTGTTGATCCATGTGAGGCAAGAAGGAAGTACAGTTAAATACGACTCAGTAGCTAGTGTTGCTTCCAACTTTGAGAGTCTGGCACCAGGTAGTTTATTTTAGGTATATTTAATCACAGAATAATTTGGAAAAAAGTTCTCCTGTGATAATTAACTCAAGCCCACCTTCACAATAAGGCTTAAAGTATGACTACAGTGAAACTCTTTGTAAAGTAGGTGTGACATTTTCTGTAAAGATGAATGTGTTCTATAGATTGGCTACTTGTGACATCATTCATGTCTGGGGGAAAATCTGATAGGGTCTTGGTCATACAGGTAATACAAATGTCACCAGGCTATTAAATACCTGCGCACCTAGCCTTGTTTGTAGAAAACAGCATGCATATCTCCCTTTGAAGAGACAACTCTGTGTATTTTGCATTCATGGTTTCCTTACCATTCATCCTTGAGCACAACAACCTCTGTGCCTCCTATAATATATCAAGAAAGTTGAGTATTTCTGTTCTTTAAGAATAGCATCACTTTCCACAACATTGTAAATTGCTTTTCTACTATAATCCAAAACCCTTTCAAAATGACAAAAAAAAATGGGAAAAGAAAGATATCTGATCCTAATTCAAATTTTCCTATTCTGTTGAAAGGAGCACAAATAAAAATGAAAGAACAAGGGGCTTTGATAACAAATGCCATTGTGTCCTGAGCATTTGGATGCAGGATGGAGAGATACAGAAACTCAAAATGGAGCTCCTCATTGTATCCTAAACTTAATTCCCCATCAGCTTTCCTATCTTTCACATCCCCACTAAGAAAGGTCTTTCCTTCCATCTAATTTGTCCCAAATCCAGTCCTTTAATTTTTACTTTTCTTTCACATTTAATTTGAGTTTATTATGATGTTCATAGAGTTTTGCATTATAATTTTTCCATGTGTTAATACCCCTTTACTTATGGCATCAGTTGCCTTTCTGTTGATGTGATAAATTACAATGACTGAAGAAATTTGTACACAAGCATGTTTATTTTGGCTCACATTTCCATAGAGATAAGGGTACCTCATGATGGGAAGGCAGGAAAGCAAGTATCTAGCAAGATTTGTTGCAGGATCAGGAAGCTGAGTGATCACATCTTGACCACAGAAAGAAAGCAGATAAAAAAAACTGGAAGTGGGGCAAATGATATATTTCTTCCAGCAAGGCTCCATAACCTAAAGTTTTATAACCTCCCTTATCATAATGCAAAATACAATTAGTCCAATTTCAAAATTCCCTTAGTCTTTAATGGCTTCAACACTGTTTAAAAGTCCAAAGCCTTCTTTATTCTTTTTCTTTTTCTCATTCTTGTTCTTTTCTCTCTTTTCCTTTATTGAAAATCAAGACAACATTTGAATTGATTCCCTACAAAGTTTAAAAAAAAACTGTAATTACATATTTCCAACACACAATGATGAATGTCCAATTCCAAAAAGGAAGAGTTGGGGCTTAATGAGGAATTACTGAACTAAAACAAGAACAGAATCCATCAGGGCCAGCACAAAATACTGCAGGTACATGTCTGATGTTGGAAACTTTAGTGTCAAAATTTTTAAATGACTTCCCCGTCCAGCTTTTCTGCCTGCAATGTACATCTGGCCAGTGCCACTCTGTTTATAGGACTCCTTGTCAAGTGTCCCACAGCTCTGGCAAAAAATCTTGAAATCTCCACTGCAGGTTTCACTTTCAGTTTCATATAAATGACCTCTCAGATCCTTCTTGGAGCAGTTGGCACTGGCAAGAGTTGTCTGTCCTTAAGGACTCTCATTTTGGCTTATGTTTTGAAAGGGAAAAATTAACAAAAGTCTAAAACTTATACTCCAAAGTCTATACAGTAAAAAGAAAGTTTCCAAGCCTGTCTGAGTTCCCAAAAAGGCAGCCTGACAGATAAAACTAAACAAAGAACTGGGTACAGAGGCCTGGGAACAGATAACACCCCCAACTGTGTCAAGATTTCTCTGTCCTAAAGATGATCAGATAGTTGTCAACTCATAGTTGTAAAGTCCCTGGCTAGGAGATAATTAACAAGCTTATTTCCTCTACAGCTTCCTGCTTAATTGCATCTTGCCTAAACATACAGTTATTGTTTTATCCCATGTAACCATACAAACTTTGTAATCTCAAGGTATCCAGTCTTTTGAACTTTCCCCTTTAAAAACCCCTCAGCCAAAAAGTGGCACCGTACTTACTTCCAAACAGGCAGGATCTGATTTGCAACTCATAATAAAGAAACCTTTGTTCTTGCATTCAGTGAGTGGTCTTCTTGGCCTTGGTATTTTTGGGGTTCCACCATCTGGGCATAACATTTGGTGCATTCATGGGGAAGCCCAAATCTCCTCAGGACCCCAATTCCCGAAGGTTTTATTCTTCAACAGCTTGGTGGTCAGTGTTTTGTGTTTGTTAATTGTGTAAATGTGAACATCCTGTGTTGTTAAATGTATGGTTTTCTGTAGGTACACTAACAAGATCTATAGGTAAGGCAGGCCAATAGGCCCTTGACAGATGTGTTATAAAAGGGTAGGCCTGTGGGAGTTGATTGAGGGGATGCCCCAATCCCTCATTCAGGGTGGAGGGTTAGGGTGGCTGGACTGACCTGCCATCTGTAAGAAGGGGATCCTGGGAACAGGTTTCCCAGTCTGTAGGAAGGGGACTTGATCAGGGATTGAGTTGCGCTGTATTTGGCTAGCCATCTGAAGTGAAGGTTCTTACAAGAAGAGGCTTTGAATTTTGGCTAGGGCCCCAGTCTGTGTTTGTATTGTACGTACCAGTTTACTGTGTTATACGTTTGTGCTGCGTGTGAAGCCACCCTCCTCCCAGGAATAACAGTAGGACAGATTCCATCTTCCCCCTTAGACCTTTGCCTGGCTCACTGGAAGGATGTAAGGTGACAGCTTTTGACAACGGAATAGATATCATTAATAACAAATGGGCTTCTCTTTGTACATGTAATTGGCCCTCTTTTAACGTAGGCTGGCTGCCTGAAGAGTCTTTTCAACTTAACCTCATTAGCAGGGTGGGAAAAGTTGTCCTCCAATCCCGTGCTGGTCACCAGACCAAATACCATACACAGTCACCTGGCGAGGTCTCATAGAAGACCGCCTTCCATGGGTCAAACATTTCCTCCCCTGCCCCATTCCTTGTGCTCCACAGGTGCTGACAGGCACACTGAAGCAGCTTATGGGATCCTACAGCAAACCTATCCTTCAGGGGGAAACTAATGAATTTGACATCTTCCCTCTCCCCTATGCCTCCCCCACCTCGCAGGAGCCCCCAAGAGCAGAAGAACAGGCAGAGATGGCCCAACACCCTCCCGAAGTCTTGAGAGACCCAGAGAAAACCTCACACAGCCGCAGGGCAACTACTCCTCAGTGGAGGCTGTAGCTTTTCCCCTCCACCCTGCAGGACTTCAAGATGCCACAGGGAATATTAGTGCCTACTCCCTGCCCCACCCCCAAGACACTCATTCTGATTGTGATTACAACATAGGCCTAGGTAAGGAGAGATTTCCGGTCTATCGCCAGACTCTGCCAACGCGTCTCAGGGAGGCCACACAAAAGCAGGCAAGAACATTTAGGGTGCACAATGTCAGGCAGAGTCCAGAACAAGATCTGGCCACATACCTGGAAAGGCCTCTGGAAATTTTTCCAGTTACACCCGGTATGATCCTGAGACAGGGAAAACTGAAACAACTGTGATATTTGTTTTCGTTAACCGGGCAGCACCAGACGTTGAGAAAAAGCTACAGACAATAGAGTAATGTGGGAAATTACCAATATGGAACCAGGTAAAAATACAAGGGAATTTAATAGGGAAAAGCCTTAGTTACAGAGTGGCTAAGTTACAGACAGACCATGGCCACAAAAACTGATTTATAACATAGGAGACAGATGGCCTACCAAATCATATCAGATCATCTTAGCCATGTTTAGAACCCATGTAAGGCTACCATTTGGGAATAAAAACTTGCCCTTTACCATGCTGCTTAACCCCTCTCCACACCACCCAAGATTTATCATATTACTCTGCTATTAGCTCACTATACCTGTTGGCACCTTCCTTGCTACTTTTGTTCATGTCTAGGGAGAAACACTTTTATTCTCAGAGTCTCAGAGCTGACTCTTGTCCTGATCCAACCTTAGTCACATTTCTGACTAAGTCTTCACTTTCTTCATTTTCTTAATTTATAAAGTATGTTTATGTTCCTCCTAATGAAAAGTTTATTACCACTCCCCTATAATATGAGCCTTTTCTTTGTGATCTTTTATATACTTTCTCATACATTAATGACTATCTAGTGTGTTTTTCATCCACTTATTTTATTTCTGTCTACTTCTCCACTATTAGTATGAAAAGAATGAGTGTATTTCCAAGAGGTTTATTTCTTAGCTTTGATTTCAAAGATTGCCCCTTGATGCAGCAGAGGAAAGTCCATTATTTGTGCCCAATTTTGAGACATCTTATAATCTTTGATCTGCCTGATCTCTATAGGGAGACATTGATGGGGAATGTACTGAGTATGTTTATCTTATTGATTGTTAAATAAAATACTGTTTGGCTAATGAGACAGCAAGTTAGATGGGACTAGGAGTCAAAGAGGATTCTGGGAAATATAGTAGCGAAGTGGTGATCCAGGCAGGAAGTGACATAGCAAGGAGACTCATATCTAAGTGAGGAAACAGCAAGTGGCCCCTTTGTTCCCCTCTGCTCCTGCTCCAGCGGCACAATGTGATCCACAGGCAAAGAGGGACACCAATAAGGTGTCTGATAAGTCTTATAAAATATATAGATTTATGATAATTAAGATTGAAATAACAGATGAGAAATCCTAGTCATTGGCCAAGCAGCTTTGAACCTAATACAAGTTTCTGTGTATTCATTTGGGCCTAACTCGGGTGGGCGGCTGGCATAGAGCGCACATGTGATGGTGGGGCTCAGAAGCTTTTGGCAAAGAGATTTATCTTAACAAGACATCAATGTCATAAATTCAGGACTTCTTTAACATGAAATCAATGACTGTACTTTAGTCACATAGTACATTCTGCCTCCCTCCTGAGTCATATTGCTGCACTCAGCCAGGTTCCACTTCACCCACTTGCCTCAGAAACTGGCATCATTTCTATTCTCTTGACTAAATTCAACCCAAAACATCCAGAAAGGATGACCCCCCTGGTCCTGTTAGTGGTTGAAGATCATTTATACTACTCAACTTTCCTACGCTCTCTTTTAGCTCACTATACCTGCTGGCACCTTCCTTGCTACTTTTGTTCATGTTCCTAGGCTCTCCAACTTTGCTTCATTAACAGATTCATTATTTATAATTTTTCTTTTTCTTCTATTGGAGAGAAATCATGCTTTCAAGAGTTGTACCTGATACATGCATCTAAGTCTTCCACCCAGTCCCTCATCTCCATCAGCTATTGCACATATGGCATACCAGTAGGCAAGCAGGCAAGCTATGTGTACAAAGACCTGGTGGTTGGAACACACAAAGACTGAATCTGAATGTGAGAAGAAACAAGGAGTGACAGGAATGGAGCATAGATGTATGGAATGTGTCGCTCTATTAAGCCTGCATGACCCAGGAAGCTGTGCTTAGCTTGAGAAGGAAAAGAAATCTAATGACTGAGTCACATGTGACAATCCATAATTACTTGGATTATATAACCAGACATTTAAATCTGAGCTGTGATCCCAGACATCTATGATCAGAACCAGAGAAAATAGTGGTAAGTTTTAACCCATTTGAGTGACGGTCTAAAAGCAAATACAGCGATGCATTAAAAGGGCACATACAACTCAGGAAGAAGATGATGCTCATATTCAAGGGAAGAATATGAGCTGGGCACTGGTGGCACACACCTTTAATCCTAGCACTGGGGAGGCAGAGGCAGGTGGATCTTTATGAGTTTGAGACCAGCCTGGTCTACAAGAGCTAGTTCCAGGACAGCCTCCAAAGCCACAGAGAAACCTTGTCTCAAAAACCAAAGAGAGGGAGAGGGAGAGAGAGAGAGAGAGAGAGAGAGAGAGAGAGAGAGAGAGAGAGAGAGAACATCAATGATGGGTAGGCACTGGAACCTGATTTTACAACTATGAGTACTTAACTTATTTTGGCCTTGTAATAGTGACAGGGAAATCAGCATTTTTTTCCATTCTGTAGGAAGATATCATTATAACAAAAACATGAAGCCCAGCAGTCAGTAGTTAGCCCCCAGTTCATTTAGAAAGTACAAAACCACACAATTCTTCACAGAACTTGAAAAAACAATTCTCAAATTTATATGGAAAAACAAAAGAACCAGGATAGCCAAAACAACCCTTTACAATAAAAGAACTTCTGGAGGCATCACCATCCTGATTTCAAGCTCTATTATAGAGCTATAGTCCTGAAAACATCTTGGTATTGGCACAAAAGTAGACAGGTAGACCAATGGAATCGAGTTGAAAACCCTGAAATTAACCCACACCTATGAACACCTGATTTTTAACAAAGATGCTAAATCTATACAATGGAATAAAGAAAGCATCTTTAACAAATGTTGCTGGCATAACTGGATGCTGGCATGTAGAAGACTGCAGTTAGACCCAAGCCTATCGCCTTACACAAAACTTAAGTCAAAATGCATCAAAGATCTCAACATAAATCCATCTACACTGAACCTATAGAAGACAAAGTGGGAAACACTCTTGAATTAATTGGTACAGGAGACCACTTCCTGAACATTACACCAGTAGCACAGACACTGAGGTCAACAATTGATAAATGGGACCTCCTGAAACTGAGAAGCTTCTGTAAGGCAAAGGAGACATTCGGCAAGACAAAACAGCAACCCACAGACTGGGAAAAGATATTCACCAACCCCGCATCTGACAGAAGGCTGATCTCCAAAATATTCAAAGAACTCAAGAAGCTAGTCTCCAATACACCAAACAATCCAATTAAAAAGTGGGGTACAGAACTAAATAGACAATTCTCAATAGTGGAATCGAAAATGGCTGAAAGACATATAAGAAAGTGTTCAACATCCTTAGCCATCAGGGAAATGCAAATCAAAACAACTCTGAGATACCATCTTACTCCAGTCAGAATGGCTACAATCAAAAACACAAATGATAACTTATGCTGGAGAGGATGTGGAGAAAGGGGAACACTCCTCCACTGATGGTGGGAGTGCCAACTTGTACAGCCACTTTGGAAATCTGTATGGCAATTCCTCAGGAAATTGGGAATCAGTCTACCACAAGATCTAGTAATTCCACTCTTATGCTTATACCCAAAAGAAGCACACTCCTACAAGGACATATGTTCAACTATGTTCATAGCAGCATTATTTCTATTAGCCAGAACCTGGAAGCAACCTAGATGCCCCTCAACTGAAGAATGGATAGAAAAAATGTGGTACATTTACACAATGGAGTACTACTCAGTGGGGGAAAAAGGCAATAGAATCTTGAAATTCACAGGCAAATGGATAGAACTAGAAGAAACCATTCTGAGAGAGGTAACCCAGTCACAAAAAGACAGGCATTCGATGTACTCACTCATATGTGGATTTTAGACATAGAGTAAAGGATTGTCAGCCTGTAGCCTAGGCTTCCAGAGAGGCGGGGAAATAAGGAGGATGTTAAGAGAGACATACAGGATCCCCTGGAGAAGGGGAAAAGGACAAGATCTCCTGAGCAAATTGGGAGCATGGGGAGAGGGGTGAAGGAACTTGGAGAATGAGAAGGGAGAAGAGGAGGGGTGAGGAAGACATGATGGGACATGGAGGTTGAGTTGGGTGAAGAACAGAAGAGAGGAAGATAAGAGATAATATAATAAAGGGAGACATTATAAGTTTAAAGAGAAATCAGGCACTAGGGAAATGTCTGGAGAGCTACAAAGATGACACCAACTAACAATCTGAGCAACAAAGGAGAGGTTACCTTAAATGCCCTCTCCTGATAATGAGATGGATGACTAATTCATATGCCATTGTATAGCCCTCATCCAGCAGCTGGTGGAAGTAGAAGAAGACACCTACAGCTAAACCCTGAACTGAACTGAAATCCAGATGCAGAGAAGGAGGACTGATGAACAAAGGGGTCCATACCAGGCTAGTGAAACCCACAGAAATAGCTGACCTGAATAAGGGGAAACTCTTGGTCCCCAGACTGATAGTTGGGAAAGAAGCATGGGACTGATTTCGGAATGTGGGTGTCAGTGAGGAGACCTTTTAAATCTGGGCCTCTTGTAGTAGATCAGTACTTATCGCTACCACAGGAATGGACATTAGGAGCCCATCCCACATGGAGGGATATGCCCTGACCCTAGACACCAGGGGGTTGGCCTAGGCCCTATCCCAAAGAATTTGACAGACTTTGAAGACCCCCCCCCCATGGAAGGCCTCACCATTCCTGGGGAGAAGAAAGGGTATGAGTAGGTCATTAGTTGGGCGGGGCAGGGGAGGAGGGGAGGCGGAGGGACCAGGGATTGACATGTAAAATAATTTCCTTTCTAATAAAAAATGTTAAAAAAAAAGAAAGTACAAAACCACTGTAAGATCATCAGAAAGCTTTTGGAGGAGGGAGACTATAAGACTATAAGGCTTCTTTAGCAACTCATATACACCTTCCCTATCAGCAGATTAACAAAAGGTTTCACAACTTTGTTCCATTAAAGCTGAAGAACTTGAATGACAAAGTGTTTTTCCCAAGGCACATCCTGTGTAAGACAAGAATTATGAATAATATCTACACCAATGGCAAGAACTTCACAGTTAGATTTTCACCCTGTTCTTCAGGATTGATAATGTAATTAATGTGTTCAGTTTGACAAAGGTCTTCCCTAGAAACATGGTGTTTAACATTAAAAACTCAATTGGAACTGCTTTCTCACTGATTAGTTGGACTTAACACTTGAAGTCTGGCAGGAATAATATGGAATATTCAAAGAAGAATATGTAATTCTCATGAAAAGAGATTTGAGGTCATGCAGTTTATGGAATGATACACAAGACTTTGGTATTGAGTCAATATCTTACTAGTGAACATAATGGTCAACACAGCTGACATGATTCAGAGTGTAGGAGTCCAAACCCTTCTCTGCCAATTGCACACTCATTAAAGCTCAGTTAATCCACTATCATTATTATCATCAAAATGAATCCAAGTATTAAATACAAATTCAATGTGAAAATATTATTGAAAATAATAGTGTGTTCAGAATCCAAGTAGGGGATCGTCAGAGACGATGTTAAGCTGAGCAGAAATCATTTTTCCACCCTAGAATTGGTATATGTTGTGCACAGTTCAGATAATAATCTATGACATCCACAATTTAAGTTTTGAATGAATGAGTTTATTAAGTATACAAGAAAAAATGTAAAAGAATAAACAGCGAGTATGAGAGGTAGAGAAACAATAAATATGTAATAAAATTATCAAATCACGTGCTTGCGACATCCAGCCTAGACAACTGGCATATCATAAATGAGAGAGCAAACAGAAGATAATACCAAATTAAGGGTTTACAAAAGTCTTGACGAAATTCACTAGGGAATCCAGATTTTAGCCAGGAATTGGAAACCACTGATGCAAACATGCTCAGGTCTTACCTAGGATGGATGTGGGCCAAATTGCTTTCAATGAACCAACTATTACATGGCAATCAACCAATATAATATACATCATAAAGCTCATTCTTGTGAAGAATTATTTCTGTGCTACTGGGAAATACATGGAAGACTATGAGCTCAAACAGAAGTTGACATAGTGAAGAGTTTAATACCTCCAAGTGACAAAATATACTAGCATCTATAAAGTACTCATATACATACTACCACCTGTGCTAAGCCCTCTTGCACCAATTATATGAGATCAATATTATTTTCTCATTATGTAAATAACTGATTGTAAATTCTTAATTTTCCCAAGGTCTATAGGTAGTTATTTAAAAACCAGGAAGATCCTGTTCTCATTGCCAGGTGTCCACAGTTGCAACATGGCCCACAGGAGAAGAGAGGTTCCCATTGTCAGAAATTTTCATTAGTAATGTCATGAATGTTTTATGCTGACAAAGGGGAGGTATTAGATGGGATTTGCTTCCCAAATGTCTGTTACTTTCTTCACATGGGTCAATTAGGAAAAAGGGAATTAATAGTCACATATGTAATGAAAGTAAACACATTTTACCTTCTATGATTCTCCTCTGTAATAAGCACAGGAAGTAATTTTGAACACCTGCACAATTTTGTAAATAGATATTATGAGACATAATTAGGCTATATCCAGGAATATGGATTCACAGGTTGGAGTTGAAACATTTGCCCTCTCAAAAGGCAAATACACAAAGTAGAAATTGTAGAATAGTTAAGAGAACCAAAGATCCAGTAGAAAAAGAAAGGATTTTGACCAAGTGTGAGCACCCAATAGAATGTGTCAGACAGATAATGATGGCAGTTAACTAACTGCTCACACTAAGGTCCTAGAAGAGCAATTATTTCTACCAACTGAACAGTGATTAAGACTTGAACTTGGATGCTGAATCTACAAGCAAGATATCTTTACACTTCTTTCTAAGGAGTTACAAGAATTTATAGATACTGGCAAATAATTTTATTATCATGTATGCAGTTTTATGATCAGCACAAGAGTTTTCACAATATATTTTCTCCACTAAATTATAAACACATATATCTTCAGAGTAACTCTCATTACCAATATTTAACTAATAGAAAACTCCTGTTTTATTTGTTGTGACTTTAAATAATTACCTGGATATTTTCCTCCCCCTCAAATATTTTTAAAATAGGCTGAGAATCAACAAAATGTGTTTAACCTAATCTGATAACATTCTAAAAGGTGATGTTGATCATTATCCATAACGACACTTGAGTATTTCTTTTCTTTTTTAATTGAAAAACATTTTTTTCATACAATATAGTTTTATCATGGTTTTTCTCTCTCTAAATTCCTGTGGAATATCCCTATACCCCTACCCTTCAAATTATTTTCCTTTTCTTTTCTCTTTAAAAACAAACACCAAGAAATCCAAAATACCAGAAAAGTCATAAAAATGAAAATAAAGAAGTAAAACACCAATAAGACAAGATAAATAAATAAATAAATAAATAAATAAATAAATAAAATGAAGATAAAGTCTATAACATCTACAAATGAGAGAAAATATTCAATATTCGTCTGGATTATATTTTCCAATTTTTTTTCCTTTTCTTTTCTTTTTGTTTTTCCTTTTTTTTTTTTTTGCTACTTACATCCATTATCCTGTGAGTTTTTCTCAGCATGGAGTAATAGTTCATTGTGTAAAGGTACACCATTTCCATTATCTATTTATTCATTGTTGAGCAACGACACTGTTTCAAACTTCTGGCTATTATGTGTGGAGTTACAATGAACATGGATGAGCAAGTATCTGGTTCTTGAAGTAGACCAATTCCTAGCTTCCCAAGGAAACACCACACTGATTTCCATAGCAACTGCACAAGTTTGCACTCCCACCAGCAATGAACAAATATTCACTGTTCCTGCATCCTCACAAACATTAACTGTAACTATGTTTTAGTAATCTCCATTATAACTGGTATAAAATGAAATCTCAACATAGTGTTTAACTTGTATTTTCCTCATGGCTAATGGTGTTGAACATTTCTTTAAGTGTTTCTCAGCCATTTGTGTTTCATGTTTTAAGAGCTCTCTGCTGAGTTCTGTACCCCATTTTAAATTTTTTGTTTTGTAGTTTCTTTCTCCTTTTTAAATTCTTTATATATTTTAGATATTAACCTTCTGTCAGATGTAAAGGTGGTCAAGTTTTTTTCCCATTCTGTAGGCTGCAGGTTTGCCTGAATGATGGTGTCCTTTGCTGTCTAGAACTGTTCAGTTTCAGGAGGTTCTACTTACAAATTAGAGCTAGTGTCGTGTTCAGAAAGTCCTTTTTGTACCATTGATTTCTAGCCTATTTCCTACTTTTTCTTCTACAAGATTCAGCACTCAAATATTTCAACAAGTGACTTTCCTTTTTAAATAATGAGTCAAGTGTATATGAACCCCTGTCCCTTTCAGTTGGTGAGAAAGAACTCTCAATGGGCTGGAGAGCCATGCTTCCCTCCCTGCCTGTACTATTACCAAGAGGTTCTCCACCCTGCCTCCATTCAAGAAGTCTTCTTCCAGGGGCCTGTCCTTTCTCACATATCTTGTTACATCAAGCTACCTGTGGACTAAATACTCAGGCTTATGGCCTCTCCCATTATAGTTCTTTCTTGATGCCAAGTAGTTTCCCACATAACTCCTCCTTACACTTGTTATTGATTACCTTATTGATTTTATTCTCAACCAACATGAGTGTTGGGCTCCCCTTTATTTCAATATCCATATCCATATCTTGTTTTCAGAAGTGATGTATTTTGTTTGATTTTTGCCCATACTTCTAACCTTATCACAAGACATATATGTTTTCATAGTCTATTATCATTTTAGGGATAATACCTTGCATGTTTAATATACATCCATAAATTCCAGTAATGACCAATATATGTATTTCTGCTGAATGAAGTCTCATGATGCTGTAATCCTCCTTACAGAATTTATATTTGGGTAGTGATCATGCAATCTCCACTTCAGAGTAAATCTTTCTCTCATCTGTCAAGCCTCCATTAACAGCAACAGTGTCCTGTTTATATTCATTTAATTTACTCAATAAAACCCATGAAGCACTGGGGATGCAGTTCTTTGACCAGTCACTATGGGAGAGTTACAATGAGAAACCATTCTCCTGGTGTTGGCGAAAGACAGCCTGCTGTTGCAAAAGAAGCCAAGAAACAATGGAAGACTCACCACAAAGCTTCTGATTCAAGGAGCTTATCTTCCCTCAAAGCTTTCTGAGATTTTCTCCTAGTCAGGATTTCCCATTATCTGAGAACAGAAAGGGCTTTACACACCAGCTGTCTCTGCTATTCTTCCATCAGTAGGATTGCAGTAGCTTATCCTAAATATTGAACATCCATTGTCTTTGTTGTTGCCCATATGATAAACCAAAATTTTTATTTTAGTAGATATTTATAGGATGTGATTCAGTCATTCTAAGGAACCAACATGGTTGGATTCAAATCATGCTCAACTTTACTATATATTATCAGTTTCTATGCTTTTGTGTCTCTATTTGTGACAATGGAGAAATAACAACACTTGTCAGTAGACTAATTACATATGTACAGCATCATGTGCAATGCCTTTCCCAAATATTATGTACGCTTGCTGTTACTATTCAATAAATAGACCACTGAAGTGTACATTTCAAAATGCGAATCTCTCAGTGACCTCTGTAATCAAATTGAAAATCTATTTTTTTGCGGAAAAAATACAAGCCTGGAGTTATGACAGAAAAAATATTTTAAAATTCAGCAAACCTTTTAAAAAGAAAATGATAATTTCCTGGTGAGTGTTAAAACAATACTCAAATCAAGCCATTGAATATGAATATGAAAATACCCAGGGTTGTTTTCTTTTTTTTTTTTTTTCTGTTTGACAACCAAATAAGACACAGGGGTGTGGGGGAAGTAGCAAAACATACCACAGCTCCATGTACTACGACTCATTACACCATCCCCCACCGGCATTTCTGATGGAATGATAACACTGATTAATTTGGATTCTGTATCATTCTAGTCACTAAAATGTAAAAACAAAGAGGCTTGTGCTGGAACAGAAATCTCCCTGTGGTGAAAAGAATTAATAGTAAATAGGGAAGGGGCACCATTACAAAACAACTAACTTAATTCTTCAAGATACCTCCAGGCCCTTGGCAACCTCAGTCTCCTCTGATGAGAATGGCAACACAAAAGTTAAGCTGACTAATGTCTCACCCCATGCTGCTCTCTATATCCATCATTCCTTTGCACAGCTTTATTTATTTTGCTAAAATATGCTTACTGTACTGTGCCTTTTCCTGTATGATCCAAGCATGAGGCTCATATATAAGTCTCACTAACACCGATTTTTCAGAGATTATTTCTGCCTTTCTAGTCCCATTCTTTATCTGCTTATTCTCATTATTTTTTCCATAATTAGTAAATTATAAAAATCTCCACTCCTTACCTGCTTATTCTTAACACTATTTTCCCTAATTATTTAAATATAAATGCCCTAGCACAGGTAACTAATCAACTTAATTCTTTCCTAACTGAAATATCTCAGGGAAGGGGAAGATGTGAAGGTCTCTGTGTAGGTGTGTGTGCCAATGAGTGGAATTCTCACGGAGGGTAGAATGAGAACCAAAGGGGATTGTGTGCTCCCAAAGCATCACAAAACATCTGATACTCTAGGACTAGGTCTGCCAGTATTGTAATGAAGCCATTATTCACCAGTTCCAGAATGTGGTTGTGAACACATTTCTACTTCATGACTATTTACAACATAGTGAGAGTACTTACTACACCATAGAAATTGACAAGTGCTAGGAAACAAGTCATTTTCTTTGCTATTTTTTATGAGGGTCTGTGTACAATTGATTACAACTACTTATAAATAATATCCACATACGCTATCATGGACATCTTAACCCATGTTACTTCATTTTGAACAAATGAAACACAGAGAAGTCAAATACTTTTCAGGGACATGTAGTATAGAAAGGATAAGTGGTTCCACTTTGAAGGGAAAATTTCCATTTCACATCGCTAGGAAACCCTTCAAATTGTCTGGACTGAATTGCACCATCTATTGCTATAAGGCTGTCTTGTCTATAGCATGATGAGTTGTAACTGGAAAAATGTATATTATCACATCTTCATTTATCTGTGCTAGGTTGTCTTTATCATATTCCTGAAATTTTCTAAACTTGCTACTTTTTCATCTCTTCTAACATGATGAAAATACGACCTACTTTAGCAATGGCATGGGCTCACTGTAATACTCAGAAACAGAATCCAATGCCATCCACTGTCCCCGGTAGGAAATACATATGTAATCTTAATATTTTGAAGTACAGATTATGATTTAAATCTCAGTATTAGTTTCTTTTTTTCTTGGAATTAGCCAGATAGTGTAGTGATTTGGACAAGGCAATGCATTGATACTTCCAAACTATATGCCATTTAAGAAAATTGTTTTAGTAGTATATTTTGCTTCCCATAATTTCCAAATTCTAGACATCTGGCTGGCATGATATACATGAGAATAGCTGGCGATGTGATAGCTGGTGGCAATGCTGGTTACATAGGTCCTTGTCATTTGCTCACTCCCTTCCCTATGTTCCTGTGTAGTCGTGTTTTCACTACATATGCAAAGCATATATAGTGCAATATCCCAGAAACACCAGCAACGCTGATCAATATCGTGATGAATGCAAGCATTAAGGATCCAAGAATTTTCCAACATATTCATCTCTCAGCCTATCAAACATCACCTTTAAGGAAAGGTCCCACATGCTTGTTTTACATGAAGAAGAGACAAAATTCTAGCCAATGAATCACTGCTTTCAGTGCACCAAGAGATGAATGTATATTGCACAGGCCTTTGGGAGGTGTTAGGAGAAGTAGAATTTGATTTCTGTGGTTCTTCAGATATAAATCCCTTTTGTCACTTTCTTTCATATGTCTTAGGATCAGAGAGTTCTACCTGGGTACTTGCACTTCTCCTTCTATGTCTACTTGTGAGTGAAGCTAAGAAATCCAGGGCTCCTTTCCTTTCCTGATAAGTGTGTGAGAGTGAGACCATAGGAAAGAAGAGATGTGTTGCCATTCATCTCCACGAGTGACACTTATTAGCCTTTGCTTTACTTAGGAACGATTCATTCCAATCATCTAACTGCACCATTATGGAAATGCTATACCAAATTAGGGCTGATGACTGACTCCTTCTCTGATGCAGATTTTCTCGACCCTACAATTCGGTGACAACATATTTTGACTAAATTTCAAAATTAGGAGAAAGAATTTCATCTATGCCACAACTATGTTAAAAGACATCAGAGAACTTCATTAAGCTCTTATAGTATGCTTGTACAGTCATACAGATTATATATTTGCAAACACAGTTTTGCCAGTTTCCAAACAAGGACATCCTTCTCATAAAAAAAAGAGCAGTGCCTTTATGCTGTTCCTTTAATGGCAACTGAAGTTGATTGGGAAGTATTTTAATTCTTGACTGAAAACAACACATGGATGTATCCTGGCTCCTGTGAGTTTCCAAGGTCCTTGGGTATACAATAGTTGGTTGATATGGAGAAGTTCTTCAAATCGCAACATCTTGTAGTCTAGAAGATGCAATGGTTTTACCTCTCAGGGCAATCTGTTCTGGACTTACTATAGCAAGTAGTATACAGATTATACTGAAACAAAAAAAACTTGCAGTAGCTTATTCTTCCTTCCTTCTAAACTCAGACCCAAAGGAAAAGTCAAGACCAAAGGTGATGCCTAGAATTATCTGTGCACAATCTTATCCATCCAGGTGAGTGAAGCTGTGATCACTGGTATCTGTAATCTCTGCAAGTCAATCGGTACCTCCCAGGGTACCTCTGGACTAATTAGATTAACCATTACTGTCAAGACTAGCTAATTGCTCACTGAAGAAAGCAAATTGCAGACAGTAGATATCAGTGTAAAATCAAACAGAAAACAGGTGCTTGCTAATTAAAACTGAGATTTTAATGAATGACCCATGCAGTTTTGGTGAATAAATACCACTTCTGGCATCTGCTGTATAATTAGACATTCTTTCTCTCTCTCACTTTTTCTCTTCCCCCTTCCTCTCTCCTTCATTTTTTCCTGCTTAACCTGCTCTTCCAAAGATGCACTAATAAACAATGTAAATTGGAAAATTAGAGGAGAATCCCTATCAATCTCACTGAGGCAAAATGTAGGTATTTCTGACCATGTAGCTAAGTAAATCTAGAGAAAAGAAATCGAGAAAGACAAACTCATAGAGACATGGACACGTATACACTTATCTAATATTTTATACAGGAAACACACAAAATGTAGTTTAAAAGAGTGACAGACTTGAAGAAGATGGTGAAAGATCATATTAACATGTTTTAATACAAGAATGGGCAATAGTACCCTGAGGGAGGCTGCTGATGAGCTCTGGTTCATGTACCATTTGAGACTTTATTTTGAGCTAATTGGGCTTCTTGCTGAGATGACCTCCTCTGATGCTTGTTGTTCTCCCATACATTTGAAAGGGAAAGAGGAGAAGTTCATTTTGAAATACAATAATAAGTGTGTAGAATGTGCCTGATAAGCAGGTTTCACTGTATAGGAAAAGTGAATGATGGTTTAAGTGAGAATGGCTTAATAGAAAGGATACAAACTACTGTCAGGACATTTTGTTGAAATCGTCAATGCATAATTGTTTTCCCACCATTGTTTTTTGTGTGTCTGAGTGCTGTAGTGAGTGACTTTCTAGTTGTAGCTATTTTCTGCAATTAAATCTGACTACAATACCTCATTGCCAGAGCTCGGAGGAGTATACAAAGCTCTGTGTCAGCTAACAAGTAACCAAATGTGTTAAAATCTAAGAAAATCAAGTGCTTTTTTTTTTTTGAAAAACCTCTTAATTCATTCTGAAGTGCTCAATCAAAAGGCCCTAGGCATGCAACACAGTGAGCATTTGTGGAAAGCTGTAACCTCTGCAGTACTTTACCATTGTTGTTCAAGGCTAGACCCTCTGCAGGTGTAGGCCAGGGGTAGAGTTCATACCTAGAATGAACACAGCCTGACTTCTACCTTTAGCAACAGAAGAGGGAAAATAAAAGAACAGAATGTGTACAGATTTGATTAGGAAGTAGTGCAGGAACAAAGATTTGTCATCAATGCTTTCAATGACATCAAAAGTTTTGAAGTCCTTATCATATCTCAATGGTGTTTTAATGAATATATATTTAAGAGAATCTAGAATGAATTATCTCTTCCCAAGCTCAAAAGCATGAAATCATATTATATATAGTCATGCAATAATGCTTTTTAGTTGTTTTAATGTGAGTTTACATGCATACGCAAAATGTCAGTTGGTTTTAATATGTGGAAAACAGAGTTATTATTATGTTTCCGGCAATGTCTTACCTTGGTCTAAATACTGAATTGTATTATTTGGGGTACTTTTGAAACCAGTGCTTTAGAAAGTCCTTGAGTCTCAAGGTCATTTCAACCACATGTGCTTTCTACCAAGTTCAGCTTGCTGTACCCTAGCAGGAATTTGTCATTGTGTGATTTGTGATGGTTCTAGTAAGAGGTCCATAACTGTGCAACACTGGCAATCTACCCAGTCCAGAGAAAGAGCAGCATCTGGGGCAGTGTGCCCATTGATTCTGCTCTCCAAAATTCCAAAATGATTATTAAGTCTCTGGCTCCAGAAACTGTGGTCCACTCTTGAGCATGATTGAGAAGTCTCCAAATTTCTGTCCTGGATGCTTCTATTTTATATTTGAAAATATTAAATATCATTTAAATATGAAAGGCCATGTTTTTAGCTATGTAGGTTATAAACTATAATATTTACTGAAAATAGTGAAAAACACTGCCTAATAAAGATAATATTAAGAACCATGAACCCCACCCAGAGCAACTACACATTCCTATCTACCATCCACTGGAGGAACATATGATATCCTGTTCCCAGCATCCATGTAGGGACAACAACACCCTAGCTGAAGCCACTACAGTCCACTATAATTACTACCTTGATCTCCACCTTGATGACCTTAATAATTAAATACCTTTATCAGAGAGTACCACCTACTCCCATCATGATGCTGATACAAGAGTTCCTACAAAACCCAGGGACCCTTCTGAGGATTGGCACTGAGAATCTACTAACTATGTAAATATTCTTTCCTGGACTGATTCAGAAACTACACCTAGTCTTAGATTAACTGTGATCACTTCTGCCATCCCACTTGCATATCACCTTCAAGCTATCCAAATATTGGACACAGAGGATCATTCAGCTGGGCAGTAACCTAACAAGTTGGGATAACAGAAAACAGAGATGCAAATACTCATGCAGCAAAGGAGAGTAAGATATTTCTATGAAGAAACATTACTAATTACCCAACCATATACCTATATCCTATCACAGCACACACACACACACACACACACACACACACACACACACACACACACACACACACACAAACACACACACACACACACATAGATAAAAAAAAAAAAAAAAAAAAAAAAAAAAAAAAAAAAAAAAAAAAAAAAAAAACACACACACACACACACACACACACACACATACACACACACACACAGAGAGAGAGAGAGAGAGAGAGAGAGAGAGAGAGAGAGAGAGAGAGAGAGAACTGAACAACAGTAGCACAGGCATTATGACCGATAACTGATAAATGTGATGTCATGAAATGAAAAAGCAAAGGCCATCATCACTCAAGCAAAAAGGCAGCCTACAGAATGGGGAAATGTTCTGCCAGCCATACCTTTAACAACAGTCTAATATCTAGGATATACAAAGAAGTAAAAAAAGTGAACTTAAAAAGAACAAAACAAAGAACACATGGAACTAGACAAAGAGTTATCAAAAGAAAAAAAACTTTAAATTTTAAGAATATATTTTAAAATATTCAACATACTTTTATGCCAAGGAAATACACAATAAAGGTACTCTGAAGTTTCTTCTTGCCTCACTAATAATGGTTAAAATGAACAAACAAATAAATAAACAATAAATGTTTGCCATGGATGTTGACGAATTGAAACATTTATTCACAGTTGGTTTGAGTGCAAACTAGTAAAATCACTATGGAAATATGTGTGGAGTTTCTTCAAAAAGCTATAACGAATGTACCATATGGTCCAACTGTATAATTTTTGGGAATACTCCCAAAAGATGTTATATTCTACTACAGAGATATTTTCTCATGTATGTTCATTGGGCCTCTATTTAAACCACCAGGGAATGGAAACAACTTACATGTCCACCAACTGATAAATGGTTAAAGAAAATTTAGTGTCATTATACAATAAAATGTTATTCAGCTCTCAAGGAAAATTTACGTATCTGGAAGTAACCATTCTTCCTGAGATAACCAAAAGAGACAGACAGACAAACTTTGCTTATACACTCACATATAGAGATTGCTATCTTGTGATAGGTGTATTAACTAGGAATACTACTTCCATGCCTATACCTTCATCCTCATATTCACAGGCCTAATGCAGTTCATCCATCCTGCATACCAACCCAACCAAGTGATTGCTGCAGACCCCCACATCTGTGGGACTTTTACACTCTCAGACCTATATGGGTTTGCTGATGGCACACTATCCCAGTATGGTTACTTCTCTAGAAATTTGACCATCCATGCTGTCCTCACAATCCCAAGCCTAGGTTAAGTTTCAGAGGCTGTATATCCAACCAGCTTGGTGAGTTTCCTAGATCATTTTTGGCCCACAATGTACCCACTCCCAAGCCTAGCTCAGCTGATTACAACCAGGGCCCCATATATTTGCACAGTTCTCATGCATATGTACATGGATCTCACAGTTGGCATCAGAGAAGCCTGGTGAGTGAATGTAACAGTTCACCCTGTGTCATCCTCAATTTTCCAACCTCACTCAGTTGTGCAGTCTAAGAACTGACCCTGACAAGTAAGTACTAATGATTCCCTTTCATCCATACCAATCTCTCACTTCGAGAAGGCTTTGTCATTCACCCTCAGGACCATTCTAGGCAGGTGAGTACTCTAGACACTGACTGGACCACACTGTCTACACATGATCAGGACTCCATTGTTTCTCACTGCTCTCCTGCTTGTCCAGCAAGACAAGGACCACAGATCACTTCTCATTCATTCCATTTATATACTTCCTGACCTAGCTCAGGTCAGGAAGCATGCATGCTAGCCTAGCCTTGTAAATTGTCATGACATCACTTTCCCTCACCATATCCACACTATCATTCCTAGTTCAGGACTCAAAACAGGCATACTGAGCCAATCTGATCACTAGTACTATCCTCATACTGCCAGGCATAGATCAGTAGTATAGTTTCAAAAGTAGACCCAGTAAGAAGTCCTATTCAGATGATTTCTCAGTTATCACTAAATTGAAATCATGAGATACCTCCAATTAAAAATCAACACAAAGCATCTGAAGATTCTACCAACACTTCATATACAATCTGAAATAAACCAAGCACGGGTAACAGTAAAAACAGAACCATACCTCTACTCAAGAGAGGCAGGCTAGAGTCTCATATGGCATATACCACCAGCGAAAGAAGTTTCCATGCCTACATCAGATTGCAGTAACACAATTTAAAAGACTGACACAATGGCTGAACCTTTCCCTAAAAGATAAAATCCATACTAGCTATATGTAAATGTTTGATGTGTGACACTATTCCTGGAGAGATTTGAAAAAATGTCTACTCACCCCAGATAGAAAACCAATGGCAGACCAAAGTAAAGATATGCCCAAAATTCAACTTGGTGAACCATTGAGCTTTATCAGGGTTACTAAGAGGAGTATTATGAGGCTATTCTTATAACAAAAATTACCCAAACAAAGCTTAGTTACAAAATCCTACCACTATCTAAGCCTCTTCCAGACAGCCTGGCTTGTCTCTGCTTATTTCTTTCAGTTCAGCTAGTCTGTTTTCCTCCAGATAGCTCAGCTTGTTTGAGACTAGTTGGCCTCCAACTCATAGAGATCCACCTGCCTCTGCCTCTTGAATGCTAGGATTACAGCATCAAGTAATATACTTCTTGAAATCATCATACCACTTAATTCATTAGCATAATATTAGAATTTTTTCTTAATCATGTTTTCATATCTGTCTATATTTTATTAGACATCTATGTTTTTCCAAAATGTATTAAGCTATTTACAGTTAAATTCTGAACAAAAATATTTGTCTTAGTCACTGTTCTATTGCTGTGAACAGACACCATGATCAAGGTAACCCTTATAAAAGAAAATATTTAACTGGGGCTGAATAGTTGAAATTTGATAATGTATACCTCTTATTGATTGCCTATATTAGTTTCTATGTTTATAATATGAACTTGAGTTTCTTCTATGTTATGTCTGTTTTTTTAATCAACTTGATAGTTTATCTTTTCCTTTTCCTCTTTTTTTTTAATGGTATATCTCTGGCACTCTTGATAGAACAGGTTGGCCCCAAACTCACAAAGATCTGCTTGCTGTCTCCTGAATGCTAAGATTAAAGGAATACACCACCATATCTGGCTCATTTCTTTTTAGTAATATGAAATATTACTTTGTGTAAAGGTGGCACATTTCATCTATTCATTTATATGATAAAAGACATCATGGTCACTAACAAGTATGAAAGTGTTGGTGCAAACATCCTTTTGTGGGTATTTATGAGGAAATGACTTTTAGCTCACTTAGGCAAATTCCAGAGATGCATTTGTTGGGGATATGGTATGATTCTATCTAGATTTTTATGAAATTTACCATGCCTTTCAAAATCCTGGACTACATTTCATTTAATCTGCAATGGAGAAGCACTTCCCCAACTCGACACTTAGTGTTGTCAGTGTTCTGTGTCTTGGTCATACATACAGGTATGCAGTGAATCTCATCCTTTTGGAAATAAGAACCTCTTCTCCGAGTCTTCATGTATAATAATAGCTTTGAGCAAATCCTGTGTTAGAAGAAGAATGGTCTTGGCTTTGCAGCTTGACCCTCATCATTCAAATTGGTTCGCTACTACGACTGTATTTGTAACACTTATTCTGCAGACTAGATTAGTGGGTTGGTGAGTTGGCCTGGCATTGTTCAGGAGAAAAGGCAGGTCCCATGGGGCAGAAAGCATTCAGCAAATGTCGAGTGATGAAGAAAATGGGACTGAATAAGTTGATGAGATCTTTATGGTAAATGGATTAAATGGGGCAAATTAAAATGTGTGTGGTTCAGGAAAGAAGTCAAGTGTGTTTCTACAGCAAAAAATATGGAAAATGCCTCAGAAGCACTACCCATTAGCATCATCTTATTCAAGAACTTTCAAACCTAATGGGAGACATAAAATAGTTTAAAATGCACTTTAAATAATATTTATAACCAACTTTGCTTTGAAATGCATCTCAGTTGAAATGTTCATAATTTTTCCCTTGTACATATTTGGCCTTACTAAAGGTCCAGATAGTAACACTAGAGCTGCAAGGACAGTAAAACAAAACAAAACTTTCTATTTCTCAGCTCAAAGAGAGAATTTGTTGCCATTGACCTCTTAGCACCAAACATAATCTGTTTTATTTTTTTTTCAAGAAAGTGAAACCTTGCCTATTTTGACAATGCTCACTTCAAAATCTTTCAAGGTATTCTTGACCTTATGTCATGTGCACTTAAAAAGACTCTGAATCATTTTAAGGAAATTAGACACCTCCATAAAGCCATTTTTGAGAAGGATTTTCCATGGAGCTCAGGCTGACCATGAACTTACCACTCTCCTACCTCCAAATTTCTGACAGCAGAGATCACATGTCTGTACCATTCTACCCTATCCTAAATAACCCCTTTCAGCAATGCTACCAAACACTGGTGAGTAATTCTTGTTGTTGGTCACCACAGCTACATCCACACTGTTTTACTCATGGAATATGCAGAAGCCACAACACATGTCATGAGCAGATTGTAATGTGCTCATGGGCTTGCATTCTAACAATGAGATTTATCTCTAGGATTACAGCTTCCAGGTAGCTTTTCATTTTTCAAGGCAAATTTGGAAATTAGCAAATTAAATCACAACGTTTACACAGTTCAGAAGTACCCAGTTTGGTGTGTTATTCTCCCCCCACCCCCACCCCTCGCATAAGAATTCTATAATAGCTAGGAGAGGACAAAAACCTGCTATTTTCCTGCTTCTGGCAGCTCTCCAACTCTCCTTTCTAAAATGATCAAAGACTGTAAACACCGTGGGATGGAGTGAAGGATCTTTTTTAAGTAGTAGGGCTTTATTATAGTTTTATGAAGCAGTAAAACTCTGCAGGCATCGGAGGTGAGATTTGGGGAGTACAGGGGTCATTTTATCTTTCTAGCTTTAAATGACAGGATCAAAAGGGAGTTACTTCATAAAAATTCCAATTTCCCTTCTCTGAGCACACCAACATCACATTCAGCTAACCTAATGGTGATGTTCTCACCATGAACTCTTTGTACTCATTGCCCTGCTAGGAAGGATCCTCTTCTTGACAAAATTGGCCTCCTGGAGGTTGAGGTAACATGTATTATTGCCAAAGATAGAGATTATTTGAGGCACACAGGAGGGTATGATTGCTAATAAGGGGAGATAGTGGTAAACCATAAAGGCAATTATTACATATGTTCTTTTCATACTCTATTTGTAGAACTCAAAATGTTTTCACCAATTGACTGTACGCTTGCTATGCAGTAAATTAGCTGTTTCACAGAGAATATTTCATTATATATATATATATATAATATATATATATATATATATATATGCTTCATTTAAAGCTAAGAGCAGTTTTCAAAGATTAATTTGAAGTGAGAACAGGAATAAAGACTACATTAAGGTGAGGAGTTTGGCAGACTACAAGCCAGTTTGTTGATTTGTCCTATTCATTCTAGTTAATGGATTTGATTTACAATTTACATACAACTTATGGGACATTATTTCTTCCAATATTCTGGAACTCATTGTCGTAGTCACTTTAGGCTTATATAATGAACACAGTGCAGTCTGTGCTTTACTGGAAAATCCATGGTCAACATGAAAGCAAATCCTGGGACTGCAGAGAGTCTAGTTCTTCATCTTTTCCTTGTGTGTTCACTGGACAAACAGCTGGGAGGGAGCACACAAGTTAACATCTAAAATTATCTCAAATTGCTCTCAATATCTCTTTGTTTAGATACTTGAAACAATGTCCCCTGTCACTTCAAAACTTATAAGATAATTATTCCCATTTCATGTTAGGAACCCAGAAAAAAAAAGAGCTTTTTCATCAGATTTCTCAGCTTGTACAAATCTTTGCCTTGACCATTTCATGAAAAAAATGGCCACATTTTACACATCAAGTTGTCTTGGTTGCAAAATACTTCTGTTGTCTGAAATTTACACAAATTCTCTACACACAAAGAACAGGCTCACATAGAACATTACACAACCCACATGCCTTTGCTCCTTTATAAGGACATCAATGCTGTCTTCTACAGTCCCACCTTATGACTTCATTTAACCTTAATTTTCTCCTCAAAGACTATGTGTCTAAATATAGTCACTGTAGAAATGGGGTTTCAACCTATGCACTTGGGACAGAGCATACCTCATAGCAGCAACTCTTCTAACCACCAGGTGCAAAGGCCAAAGTCTGGCCCTGAATCTTTACCTCATTGAGCATGGTGCATGTCAGGTCAAGTAACTAACTTCTTTGTCCTTGCTGAAGTTTTGTTTAGCTTTCCTTCATTTTATTAAGCATCTTTAGTTTCCCAACATCACACCTGCGCTCCTGCATTATAGTAAATTGAAGTATACCAAACCCATCTATTAATTACTTGTCAACACTTTTGAATAGGTTTTAATGCTTTAGCAGACTAATTTCTTGGCAGCATTGGTCACTCTAGATAAAAAAAAAAGGTGACAACACGGTTCGCATGTTTCCTAGATCGTGCTCAACATGCTTTGCAAATGCAGGCTAAATATAGGAAACTTGCACTTTCAGGTATTTTTAATCTTAAAATGAAATTAACCATAAATCCCTAATTATTTGGATTTCCTATAGCCCTCTTCAATTTCATGTCTTGTGTAAGGTTCAGAAGGATCCCAACAAAATAGTGGGAGAGTCCTCCACAAAGTAACTAAGAACACTGGTAGCACAACTTATTCAGCCCTTTTAAGCACATTGGGGAAACTTTCAGTGTGGCCGTTTAAGTGGATTTCAGCTTCATTTAAATTGTAGATGCTGGAGTCTTGACAATGATTTTTAATATGATGAGGAATATTTACACCTTACAGATGTTGTTTGCTTAATTTGTGACAGTCTTTTATTTTTAATAAAACTTAAGTGTATAAAATGCTAAAATGATAGTATTCCATGTAGCAAGTGTTAAGCACACGCGCGCGCGCGCACGCACACACACACCAACACACACCTTACACACATGGCATACCACACACCATACCACATACAAACTTACTATACACCACACACACACACACACACACACACACACACACACACACACACAGAAAGAGAGAGAAGCAGAGACAGAAAGAGAGAGAGAGACAGAGACAGAGATAGAGACAGAGAGACAGAGAGAGACAGAGAAAGAGAAAGAGGGGGGAAGGAGAGGTCTCATCAAAGAAAAGGTAATATTTTTCCACTATGAGCCAGAACAAAATGATTATTTTTAAAGGAAATGGAATTCATTCTATAAAGTACTTTTCAAAGAAATGGTAATGTTTTAATCATTGCTGTAAAGATGAAAATATGTTACATTTAAAATAAGTCTGAAGTCAAAAATAAATATAACAACAGGAACAAACAAACAACAACAAAAAAAAACAGAAAAAAAAACATGGAAGGTAGATAACCTACAATATTTGGGGACTGCATCTATGGGATACCTTTGGACAACAACTCAAAAAATTAACCCATTCCTAGTACATATTTTTGGTAGCATATTATGTCCAGTTGGGGTATTGTCTCCCTGTTTACATGATAAGTCCATTTAGATTATTTTTGTACATGTATATATTTCAAGAAGCTTTTACTATAGCATGTTTCACTATGTTTCTTTAAAAGCCCTTAGGTATTGGTACCATCTCCAGTCCTGCTTTTTGATTCAGCTTTATTCAATAACGCAACCTTGCTTTTCAATTTTATTTGATAAACACACTAACCTTCCGAAGTCCTGAAGTTTCTTTATCAGAGAGCCCATTCTACCTAAAACAACCTTTTCTGTGTCTTTTTATGCCTCTCCTTTTTTCATTCCCTTGCTGTCCCAGTCAGGTCAATCCCAGAAGCCATGCAAGGACTTGGCACATATGAATTCTCAAAAGATTCAGAATGTTCAAAAGACACACACATGGACACACAGTCACATGGTAGAACAACAAAGTAAGAACACCTCCCCTTCCTTATTTCATTAATACAATAATTCAGGTAACATGAGAAAAGACATGTAGGCCAAGAAAGTCAAGTTGGGAATCAGAGATTACTCCTTACCTTTGTGTCCACCAGCTTTCAAACATGAGTGCCAATGTCTTTAAAGGAAGAAAGAATCATTTACAAATAATTAAGTTGAAAACCTCAACTACTCAACTAAGTTAGAAAGGGCATTAGACTTAATTGTAAAAGAAAATATGTAAAATGTTTTAGAATAAACCATACAAATTACTCTATCATGACTTAAAGGGCCATTTTAGTAGGAGCATGGAAGACATGAGTGTGATTTAATGAACTGTAGGGGGCTACCCCATGATGTTTGAGAGAAGAAGAATTTTAATAAGTTGCCCAGAGATCATTCTTGTGATTTTCTGGTAAAGAAAGTAGTTGCCTTTTGTCCTTGTATGAAGAGTTTGTCTGAGGCTAAAGTGAAGAAGAGTTTTGAATTAATTCGGTTGGCAGAAGAAATCTCAAAACAGCCTAATATAGACTCTGTTGTGTGGTTTAGTGGTAACTCTAATGAAGATTTATAATGAAAAGAAGCAAAGTGAGTGGGTAAATTTCAAATGAAAGTTTGAGGAGAAAAGGAGTTTTATGAATTAGAATAAAGCTGAATTCTGTGTTTAAGAAAATAAACAGATTAAGAAAAGGAATAAAGGTAGTGATGACCTCAGGGCAAGATCCCACCCAGCCAAGTTTCCACCTTGTGAAAAGGAACTAAGGAAAAGTTTAGTGCAGGGTGTAGTAGAGCATACCTTTTCCCCCCAGCACTGGGGAGGCAGAGGCTGACAGGTCTCTGAATTTGAGGCCAGCCTGGTCTACAGGGCAAGTTTCAGGACAGCCAAGCTTAGGCAGCAAAGGACAGAAAGTTGGTAAAGATGTAATTGAAGCATGGACCTATGTTCTAGCCCCAGAAATCAACCCAACTTGGCAGCTATTGCCACTTGGTTCTTGTACTAGAATTAATGATAGAATGAACAGCTTATGGAAATTTGCCTCTGCACTTAAAGGAAGCCACTGAGGTCTCAGATGTGTCCTGAATAGAAGCCGGGTAGAAAATCCATTGCTTGAAGCTGTGAAGTTGAAGCTTAGGTTGCTTTGGGGAACCAAAGATGTTAGAGATCCCAGAGTCCTGGGCTACCTACTGAAAGCTTGTAACAGGGAGTGGAATCAGCCCAATAGAAATATGTATGTTACAGTCAACAAAGCTGAACAGAGTTGGAGATCTGAAGAGCATTTTGACATCAGAAATGGAGCTACAGAGTTTGAACTTTGCCCAGCTAGATTTCAGTCTTGCTTTTGTCCAGTTTTTCCTCACTATGCTCCCTTCCATGAATTTTGGAATGGTAATGTATATCCTGCGCCATTATATGTAGAAGTATGTGATCTGCTTTTTTATTCTGATTTTTTCCAGGGAGATTAGAGTTAAGAGATTGCTATGAATCCCCGAAGACTTTGGACTTGGAAACAAGTTTGAGACTTTTTATAGATGTTGGGCTCTTTTAAAGTTGGACTGCATGCATTTTTTGCACTGTAGTATGGCTATAAATCTTTAGGGCCCCAGGAGTGGAATGTGGTGGTTTAAAAGGGAGTGGCACTGAGATGTGGCCTTGTTGGAGGAAATGTGTCACTGTGGGGCTGGCTTTGCCAGCTCTTTTGCTCAAGCTTCCCTCTGTGTAACTGTCAGTCAACTTCCTATTTCCTGCAAGATGTAGCACTCTCAGCTCTAGCACTCTGTCTATCTGCACACACCCATGCTCCTTGTCATGATGATAATGGACTGAAATTCTCAAACTGTAAGCGAGCCCCTCAGATTAAATGATAGCTTTATAAGAATTGCTGTGGTCATTTTGTCTCTTCACAGCAATAAAAACCCTAATTAAAATAGTTAGGGAATCTTCTCTTAGAACACTAAAGGAACAAAAGAAAATTGGAAAATAAATCAGATTCAGTCGAAATTTAATTATATTTTGTGATGTAAATAATTCTATTAAGGAAGTTCAGGAAATTATCTCAGATTGAGAAAAAGTTTTCAAATTTTGTCTGATAAAGTGCTTGTACCCTAAGTATATAAAGAACACTTTATATTTGGTAATGAAAGCCTATAAAATTTAACATGGGCAAAGGATTTGTAGAAATACTTCTTCAAAGAAGATACATGAGTACATGAAAATGTGTTCAATATTCCTGGTCCTTAGGGAAATGACTATTATAAACTCAGTGATGACCAACTGACACCCACTAAGAGGATCACAATACTTAGATGCCACTAGTGTTTAAGTAAAATGATAGTCCCCTTGAAAAAAATGCCAAATTTTGTCAGAATATATATATATTCAAAAGCAAAGACAATGGGGCTGGAGAGATGGCTCAGTAGTTTAAAAGTACTTACTATTCTTGCAGAGAAAACAGCAAGAATACCAGCACCTATATGTATCTTACAACTATTCATAACTCTAGTTCTAGGAAGACCCATGTATTCTTCTGACTTTCAAAGGCACCAGGCATGTGCATGGTGCATAAGCATATATGCATGCAAAACATTCATATAAAAAGTAAATCTCGCTATATGAAAGGCCTCACCCTCCCTGGGGAGCAGAAAGGGTATGGGATAGGTAGGGTGTCAGTGGGGGGAAGGGGAGGAGGGTAGGGAGAGGGAACTGGGATTGGCACATAAAACAATCTTGTTTCTAATTTAAATAAAAATTGGAGAAAAAAGAGAAAAGAAAGTTGTATATACACACAAAGTTATACATGGATATTCATAATAATTTTATTCATAGTAGCTAGCAAGTAGTAAAAAAACTAAATGTTCATAAACTGATGAATATTTTAAATAAAATACAGTATGAGCATGCCATGAAATACTGACTATAAAGAGGCAGGGAGAACTTTTACTTGCTAACACATCAGTGAACCTTAAAATCATTATAATATCAGATGGAAGCCACAGAAGACCACATCTACTATGAGAATACATACAGTAAATGCTTAGAACAGGTAAATCTGTAGAGACAAAAAGTAGGTTAGTGTTTAGTTTGAGGTTTAGGTTAGACAATTGGGTTTTCCTTTAAGAGAAATAAATGTTCTAAGCTGAATTTTGATGTTGCATAAACCTATGAACACATACATATGCACACATCCACACATTCACTGGACTCTTGACTTTATGAGATCAATTATATAATCTGTGAATTATATCTCAGTAGAATTTAAAAGAAAAACATAGATCCAAGCATTAGAATTAGATATTTCAAGTACATCACATTACTGTACTTATTTTATTTCTTTATATGTATTTATGTATAAATGTTTGGATATTTATGTATCACATGTATGGAAGTGCCCGTGGAGTCCTGAAGAGGTAGTGGGCACTCTGAACCTGCTTTTAAAGCCATTGTGAACTACGTGATATGAATGATGGGATCCAAACTCTCTCCAAAATTTTTTTCTCTCTCTGTCTCTGTCTCTCTCTGTCTCTCTCTGTCTCTCTCTGTCTCTCTCTCTCTCTCTCTCTCTCTCTCTGCTAAGTGCATTTTTAGAAGACTATTTAGAATACTATTCTATTGTTGATAGTCTCATTTTCTTCATTGTTAGACAGGAAATATCCATTTTCCTACTTTTTTTTTTCCATTTTCCTACTTCATGCATGCAGGTGAGGGCAATCCCACTTCAACGGCAAGCTACTCTCTTAGCTTCTCAAGTTCTCTTTGACTGAGACAGAAGGATAATCATCTTACATGAGACTGTGAAGCACTCAAATACATGACTAATCTTTGTGCCTTAGCCAGAATTTGTTAACTATAGAAGAACAAATCCCTGTTTGTTCTCTGCCATGTGAGATGGGGTCCCTTCAAGAGTTACAGCAAGTGAGAAGTTTAAATTTATAAAATGTTAGGAAGTATTAAGACTATTAAACTTGCACAGACATGGTTTGATTTTTCAAACATTGATAGGAACTGGAGATATTCATTTTATCTTTTTTCATGTTCAATAATATACAATAAATATTTGTTTTTCTATTATAGTAAAAACACCATTTCTTCAGTGAAAGGATAAGAATACCTTGTTTGGGAGTAGGCTTGATATCAGAGAATGATGGAGCTGTTGATAGAAACAGAAACCAGCAGCTATGATTAATATGAGAAGTTATGTGCTACTTGCTTTGAATTGTATCAATATAAGAAATACAAACTCTTATATGGACAGGACAGTCTTAGTAATGATTTCTGTTGTGGTGATAAAATACCATGACCAAAACAACTTGGTTTTCAGCCTGATTTCTTATAGAAACCAAGAATGACAGCTTCAAAAAATGGTATCACCCACAATGATCTCAGCTGTCCCAAAATATTAGGCATCACTTCTTAGGTAACACACTCATTCCTGGTTCTTGAGGTTTTTCTCCTTCATCAATGAAAGCAGAACTGCAAACTATGAAAATGTAGTTCACACTATACTTGTTTACTGTTTGAAGTGCATTTATATTCTTATGTAGACCAACCCACCTCAGATTTTAGATGTATTAAAAATGTTTTGTTGTGATAATCCATTGGTATTTGAAGGTTAATTTTTACAGCACCACAACTAGTTTATCTTTACTAATATGATCACACTTTCTAGAAGGTTTGTTATGAAGGATAACATAAATGTGGAGCAATAGCTGGAAGAGAATGTGGAATCAAGGGTAGTTATTTGTTATATGATGGGAGTTGTTATAATAATTTCACATAAAAGTTCTTGAGTACATGAAAGATTATAAAAATTAATTAGAGCTGTTAATATTGCTTGCTGTAATTATTCAGTAAAAGTCCTTTCCTCCAGGCAGATGCATTTCAATTATCATTTGTCCTTTCATACATACATTGTTGTACAATGTTTAAATAGCATCATCATGTATAATGGCCTTGTATTGGGATCATAATAATGAATTGGCCTTAAACATTAGAAATAAGAAGTTAAGATAGAATGGATATAACTTGTAATTTCTGAGACTGGAAACATTTTCATATGTGTAAGTGGGAACATTTAGAATTTTATGGTTTTGGATTGTTTTCCATGGATTGGCTAGGCGTTGGAGGCTCAAAAGTGAACAAAACACAGAAAGAATCATGTCTTCACTGATTTTTGTCTTGTAGTGGCATGAAGATAAGGATGGTAACATCAAATCAAGCTAATAATTTTGTGGAATATTGGAATTTTAATTACTCTAGAAACAATAAGAGAAAAAATAAGTAATGTGGAGAAGAGATATAGTCATGAGATTTTTAATTAGAAACTCCATTTTCTCAGTGAAATAAAGGGTTATAAGACATACGAGTAGAGCTTACAAGACATATAAAAGTTGAGATATGGAGGAAGACATGAACTAAAAGTCTGGGGTAGGAGCCACTGAATCTAGTGGAGGATTTCCAGGAAGCACTGAGGAATCATTTGACAGTTTGACGTAATAACAAATGAAATAAATCCAATCGGCAAGAGTAGTGCTTTCATCCAGATATCTTTAGGTGAATGGCTGTAAACAATGAATCGCTGGAGAATAAATAGAACTTGCCTTGCATTTGGGGTCAGGCATTCATTTTTCTCTAGTTATCCAGTTGGTAAATCTCAAGAATACTTAGTCTAGGTGTTTTTTAAACATGTTCTTCATAACTAAATACTTAATGTTGTGCAATTATCTAGATATCTGCTCAACCATTAAATAACTACCCCTTAGCATGTATATTGAACTAAGTGTAGGATCCTTGGAAATAGTAAAGGTTCACTTATAGAAAATGATGTAGTATTTGGATACAACCTATCACATATCCCAGTTTACTAATGTCATGAGCTATAGTTCATAATGAAATGCAAATGATACAGGGGTAGTTTTTATAGTTATTTAAGAGATAGTGCATCTCTTTAAAAATCATAATAAAAGACTTTACATGTTCACTACAGAAGCAGTTTTCCTAAATATTTCAAAATTACAGTTATTTGAACCCATAATTTAGAAACCATTGTAACCATGGGTGAGTGAAGTGATTCCACAGTACATTACTCATGTTATTGAAATCCTTCTAATCCTGAAATACAGTGTTTTACTGTGGTAGTTACTTTACTGTGGTACAATTTCTTCGAAAAAAAAGCAACTTAGCTAAGAATTGGTTTATTTTGTCTTACAGTTCCACAGGGGATGCTGTCCATATGGCTCAGGAGACATGAAAGCAAGAACCTGATGCCAGCATGACGTCACGAAATTGGCTGATAAAATCTCATCCACACAAAGGAAGTAGAGGGAGAAGGCAGAGTAGATTAGACTGGGAAATCCCAAAACTCACTAACAGCTTAATACCACACCTGTGAAAGAAATAGGCTTCCACATACAGCTTCCATTCTGATACAAGAGAGTAAACCCAAAAGATATAAATGGAGCTTTAGGTGCTTTGCTGAAGTAAATTTTATAGGATGGAATGTTTAGGATACTCTTGTAGAAATTTAGTAGATCTGCAGAGAAGAGCACTAAAGGACAAATGTGGATATATGTGGGAAAATCATGTGTAGTGAGAGAAGATATATAATGCAACAAATGCATTTTCAGCACTTGGTAAACAGAGGCATGCAGATCTCTGTGAGTTTGAGACCAGCCTCGGTCTACAAGAGCTAGTTCTAGGACAGCCTCCAAAGCCACAGAGAAACCCTGTCTCAAAAAACAAAACAAAACAACAACAAAAGCAAATGCAGTTACAACTTCAAAAGTTTTATGGGTAATGAGAAAAGAATAAATAAGAAGGAATCAAATCTAGAAAAAAAATTATCCCATGTAAACAAGTTAGGATTTTATCAAGCTGATGAGAAATTGGTATTAGAAATATTAAGAAACTAATTACAATCATATTTGTATTTTTAGAAACATTATTCTTGTAGTCTGTTTTTTGAGATGCATTGAAGAAAATAGTACTTATGGCAAGAAGACTTAAAATTACTATTAACCTGATCATCACTCTAAGTATTTGGGAAACTTATTTTCTATTACAGACTAGCACCCAAATCGTTCAACTAGATCATTAGATGTTACTAGGCCAAGCTCTCTGTAGTTTGACACCCAGCAACCAAGGTGCTTGGATATAACATGCAAAAAGCTGACTTCTTGACTATAACTGTGATATTGTCTTTAATGGTGTGTTCATTCTTCCTTCTAGTTTGGTATGTTTTTTTATTCTTCTAATGGGCTTTTGAACTAAGACATATGAAGAAACTTCTTGAGCAATCCTGGGTTTTCTTCTTTCAGAGCTTGAACTTAACATCATAGCTGATACTAAAACTATCACCTAGAAAGATGAGAGTAGAGATCAAGTTAAAAGACATGGCTCTACCATATTAATAGAGCACAAGAATAATTTCCAAGGCCGTGTGCTCCTCAAACAAAAGATGCATTGGGACTTCAGTAAGGGGGTGTACACATGTTCCAACAGGAAGACACTTTCAGCCTGGGCATGCTCATGAGCATGCTTAATTTAAGATGTTCATCACTGAAGAAATACAGTTTAAGAGTATAGTTCCAGAACAAAAAAGGTAAATAATAATTCTGGACATTAGTAACTCAGTTCAGCATCACAGAGCTTATGGTTGGGATATGAAAATGATGGGCAGAAACATTTCTAGGCACACCCCTCTTTCATCAGAAAGATAGATAACAGGTTAAAAAATAGAAGCTTGAACTGCAATAACAGGAAATGGTACTCTGTGAGTGTGTGTGTGTGTGTGTGTGTGTGTGTGTGTGTGTGTGTGTGTGTGTGTGTGTGTGTGTAAGTAACAGAGGGATCCAAAGTTACAGGCAGTTGAGAGACACCTGATATGCGTGGTATGCTCCAAATAGGATCCCCTGAAAGACCAGTATCAGCTTCTAACCTCTGAGCCATATTTCCAGCCTTCATGAAAGATATACTTCAAGGTATTTCAATATATGAGGTTGTCCCCAAGGGCACCTTTCTCACTTAGTTCCTACTACTGTCACCTGAAAAAAATCAATGAATCATCTTACTTTTACTATGCAGATCTATAAACTTTCAACACCCCTCCAATCATACCTATAGTTTGCCTATTATTGAAAATCTCTTTTTTTTTATTTTCCAAAGTAATTTTTCAAACCTCACTGCTTCCAGAATATTCTGTTTGTCCTGTTGCTGTCTTTGTTTCCTATCACTGTTGCCCCTGGATCAGACAGGGGCCTCCCAGCTCTCTGACTTCATCCATGACATGGAGTTTCTTTCATATTTGCAAAACTAAAGTTACCAAGATGTCCTTCAACATATATCAGAATTTCTCTTTTCACTCAAGTTTTAAATCAAGTGATAACTCCTGAATGTGCTTTCTGAGCCTAGAGCTTGTAAATATTTTTTTCTTTTGATAAATACATTTTAAGTGCATTTGCACACTTCATTTTATTGAAATGTTTTAAAACTTTTTAGGTCTCTGGTGGAGGGCCTCACTGTCACTGGGAAGGAGATGGGGGATGGGTTGGGGAGGTTAGTGGAAAACATGGGAGGATGGGAAGAATGGGGTGGATATGTAAATATGAGGGGTAATTAAATAATTTAAATTTTAAAAAGCATACATTTCTTAAAGTTACTGAACCTGTCTTTTGCATCCTGGTAGTGTAGGCTAGTGAGGGAAAAAGAAACAGGAAGAAATAGAGTAGCTAGTTGTGGTAACACACACCTTTAATCCCAGAACTCCAGAAGCAGAGGCAGGAAGTCACATAGCAGGCAGACGCAGAATAT
This sequence comes from Cricetulus griseus, assembly GCF_003668045.3. Lineage (NCBI taxonomy): Eukaryota > Metazoa > Chordata > Mammalia > Rodentia > Cricetidae > Cricetulus > Cricetulus griseus. Next base: position 54,394,471 of record NW_023276807.1, read on the forward strand.
AAGTAGGAAGTCTCTTTCTCTCTCTGTTCTTCCTCTTCCTCCTGCTCTCTTCTCTACAGATCTACCATGTGATCCCAGGAAGAGGACACAAGCAGAAGGTATCCTAGATAAGATAAGTCTTATAAATTATATAGATTTATGGTAAGACTGATCTAGCATAAAAGAAATCCTAGTCAATTGGCCAGCAGCATTGTAATATAAGACTCTTTGTGTTATTATGGGTGGCCACATAGTGGTGGGGCTCGGGCAGATGGAGTAAAGACTTATTATTAAAGTGACTATTCCCCTAAACAAGATAGTCTGAAGTTTTGATCTATACATGTGTTTGAATAGTTGATTACTGAGTTCTCAATGAGAATGATATGAAAACGAAGTTGCTATGTGTGGTGTGTGTGTGTGTGTGTGTGTGTGTGTGTGTGTGTGTGTATGCCCATGGGAGTGCTCAGGGGCATGCAGATCAATAATAGGACCTGGGTTGATTTTTTCCAAGAATGTATGCATCTTACCTAATCTAGGTAGGTTCACTTCTCAGTTGTTAAATGTAACATTTAATGCTTGATATCAAGGACACAGATGCTAACTTATACTCTGCTATTAAAGAGAAACAGAGGTGCAGTGATGTATTGATACATACATAATTTTACATTTTCTACATGTTCTGAATGATATCTAGAGCATCACTCCCACCTTGGGCTTGATTAATTTAAGCACACTTATACATCTGTGGCTTCAATGAATACCAGTGCAGGGAGACACCAAAACAGTCCAAGGGAAGCAACTAGTAAAGGACTTCTCATGTTGCCTTGCATCAGACTGGTACATTATAAATGTTATAATTAGTGCCAACATTGAAGTTGTGTACTTGTCTTCATTTAAATGAAAATTTTAATCTTATTAAGATTAAGTAACTTGCCTGCAGTCACCTCTAGCAAATGACAGAGGTAAATACCAAGTACAGATTCATCAGGCTCCAAACAACATTCTCATAAAATTCTTAGAACAAGGTAATAGTTGACTCTCATTGCAGAGATGAGAAGAGTGAGAATTTTTCAGGCAGTTTTACTAACCGGTGAAAAGTGATCTTTAACTGAAATTCTTGTCTAACTACACATTTAGTTCTTTGTTATCTCCTTATGCATTTATTCACTCACAGAGCTCTATCATGGACCTCTTATGAGCCAGAAACTGTTCTAGGCACTCCTGGGACATGTTCATGAAGAAGACATGAAAGGCCCCTTCCCTCACAGTAATGGTCAATCAGGAAGGAAACAGCAATTACAGTTAATTGATGAATGGTAAGGCACGCTACATGCTAAGTTTGAAAAGCCTAGTCAAAAGAGAAAAGAAGATAATGGTGGGGCAATTGGAGATGGTACAGGTTGCAAATTAGAATGTCAGATTAAAAGAAAGAAATCTGCTAACAGGAGAAGCTGAAGCAAAGGCATGCCTACAGAGTGGATAATCACAAGAGAGATAAACACAGGGGGAAGAGGTCTGGGAGATGTCTGTGGAGATTCTAGAAGACTGGTGAACAGAGAAATCCATCACACAGCACCTCTGTGCATCGCCTTTGTCCTATACATCTATGCATTTCTTCAGCTTTTGCCCTGTCAAGGTCTTGGTGAGGAAATCAATCATGCCACATAATGCTTTTTATTTCTCATAGTGTCAAGCAGAGAAAAGGAACTTACAAAAAAAAAAAAAAAAACAAAAACTGGAGTGTGTGTTCCTCCAAAGTGTCAGATTAAAGAAAAAGAGTAGGTTTCTGGGTTCAAAATTTATCTCTGAGCCCCCTTTCTCTGGACACTACCAGGCAAGGTGCTGTCAAACCCCAGATGGAATTTTCCCATAAACATCATGGATCTCAACCCAAAACTAATGAAAGACCTGAGCCCACAGCCTTTCTAATGTTTCTTACAAACTTCAGCCAAATACTTGGTAACCCAGTAAATCACAGTAAAGTCTTCAAATTTATGTTCTGAAATGTCTATACTCATCAAGCCTTGGTCTCTATTTAAAGCTGGTATTCTGCCCCTGAATTTTCATTCTAACTGAACACAGCTTTTTTTTTTTTTAAAAAAAGCATCTTTCTGGTGCATGTTAGGATTTGCTATTGTGTATAAAATGTATTCTGTTTAACAAAAATGTGATAATTTCTCCCTCATGTTCTTGATCATTGGAAAGTCTTAAGTGAACCCCATTGATCGACATTCCCAAGTAAACAATGGAATTTAACACTTGGCTAGAATTTCTCCCTGATTATCTGTGTGAAAAAGAGAACACAAAGCACAAAGAGGAGAGACTTTAAGATTCTTCTTTCTTTTTGCATTTGTAATAAAGATTTTTGTTTCCATATCAATCAGTACTCCACTGACCAGAACCCAGGGATGGCTCATAGGAAATTTGAGTCTGACATAGACAGTAGTCAGTTACTTATCATTTTTTCTGCAACATCTCAACAAAAGTGAAGCATGTCTGATCACTATGAAGACATAGTTGCCCCTTCACTGTGATGCACGCCCTGACATCCCCCAGACCTTACCAATGCCAAGAGCTCTTAGCAAGTGACATCTGCCTTCTATTAACTGATGATTGACATTAGTCACTCTGGATAAAAGTTTAGCAATCTCCAAATAAAAATGCATTTCTGACCAGAAATAGAATAGAGAGAATTGAGTGTTAAGTAATATATTCTGGATTTTCATTCTGTGCCAAATTTCATGTTGAAATCTGTTTGGGCAAAATAATATGATTTGTGGCAGGCAGTAAAACTGCCTAAAGTAGAGAATAAAATCTGGAACTTTAAGGACAGTAATAGGTGGGCATAACATTTACTGGGGGCAGACTGAATGTCCATCAAATCACTCACTTACTCATGGTGAGTATTGCATGATGCTCTTTACCTTGGTTTATTACCAAGTGCCCAAGATCTTTATGTTTCATAGTAGAATAAATACTGTAACTTATTCTAGAGAATTTGAAGAGAAACAAAACAGCAATTTCCAATGGTTCTTAGAATGGCATCCCACTCATAATCAGCCTTCCTCTTCCTACATGACTGCAATCTGTGACTGCTCCCCTACAGAGTCACCCTACAATGACTAGATAAACCTGTCTTCCTTTTCAGCTGTGTATCATAAACTCTAACCTCCTTTCAGCTGTATACAATAAACCCATCTCATCATTTACAAGTATAAAGTAAACACACTGAGTTTCTGGGTTGCTACTGATGGTGGTGACCCTCAAACCTGATTCCAGCTTTTCTGGTGTGTGTGTGTGTGTGTGTGTGTGTGTGTGTGTGTGTGTGTTCATGTGTTCTTGTGTTCATTCTACATCCCTTTGTTGTTCCAGTCATGTTTCCATGGCCAAGCCATGCAAGATGAGGCACCTTCCCAAATACACTTCTTTTCTCAGCTCCCCGAATTCAATAGTATTTTAATTTAATCCTTGTTCACATTGGCTTACTGCTCTATCTCTTAAAATAACTAATTTACCACGTTTGATTGACTGAATTAAATGAGAGACAAACAGGGGAACATCCCGTAGCTTGAACTATGACATTATCACTGGAGTAAACTTATTGTGACCTAAGTATTATAATGTATAGATGCAAAAATGTAATTATTCTAATCAAGGGCTGCTCATTCTTGAAGTATTTTTCAATATAAAAAAGGATCTATAGAAGAGAATTTGGAAATATCCTTACTCCAATAGCCAGAAGTTATAGACTGATAGTCAAATCATAACATTAAGGTAACACTAAATTTGGTCCTTCAAGAAATGGCCATTTTTGGTTGCTTCCCAAATTTAAGATAATGCCCCCATTATCATAACATTGGTTAAATTTTCCCTTTTATGGTAGCTCCATTCAAGTTTTACAGTCATGTTACATTGTTCCAACAGTCCCTATAGAACACACAATATATCATGTGCTAGAATTAGCTTTAAGAGGACTGTCTCCCTGTCAATTTGAAGGCAGATTTGGAAATTCCTCCTCAGATAATTTCTGAGGCAAAGTAGTGTGAAGAAAAATGAAGGGAAGAAAAAGAAGACATTTTTACTGTTAAAAGAGAATTAAATCTTTCCTGGATGGCGATGTTATTAATATTCTGGCCACATGGTCAAAGTTGTTTCTGTAAGGATAAGAGACGGTAGGGTAATAAACAAGACTTTCTGTGACTTCATTTTTCCAGCTGTTTGTGGAAATGCTTGACATTTAACAACATGCACTCGGCTGTTCGACAGAAAATGGAATTATCACATCCTTCCAGCGACTGTCCATAAGGCAAATCCAGCTCCACACTGTTGCCAGATGTCTTCAGGAGCCTAGGGTAGAATTCCCTGCAGAGGGGATTTCAAATACAGTGATAATAAAGAGTGGGGGGAACACTTAAAGTAATGGCAGGAAATAGCTTTCTAAGTGCATCAATTTTCTAGGATATGTCTTATTTTTTCTGATGAGAATGAACAAAAAATAAATAAATAAGAGGAACATATGTTCTGACACCCCATCATCTCTCCTCCAACTCTCACAAAGGAACAGTTTTTAGTAAATGAAGATGGTGTCATGTCAGAATCATCTTTTGCAAGCACTAGCACTTTCCTTACTGGTAGAAAAGTTAGACATGCAATATTCTATTGGAAGAAATACAAAAATGAGATGTAGGGGTGCATTTAATAATTGGCACCTGCTTTTTACCCTCTGCTGCCATCCTAATCTCCAAAACAATGCCATTGCTAAGCAACACTTAGACATTTCCCATGAAGCTGCAGGAGCCTGGGAAGTCATAAAGACCCAAAGCCTCATGGATACTTCAGTCCTTTACTTACCTGATTGAGAAGTATGAATGACAGTACCCTTGTCTTCTGCCATCTTCATAGTCACATGGAGGGAGGGACACTCATCAGGACAAAGGAGGCCAGGGTTCTGGCCTCCAAGGTAATATTGGGGATTTTAATTTGCCTAAGGCATTGTGTACTTCTTTAGTTCCATTTTCCATATAAATGAGGCAAATGGACCAGATTAAAGATTAAGGTTCTCTCAAATTTTACCTGCAGCACAACAATTTGAAAAAGACATCCTAATGATTTTTGATTTGGTAAGTATTGGAGATTATTCAGACATCAGAGTTTTTTTTAACAGACTGTTTTCAATTCCCAAAGAAACTAATGTTTAGAATTTAATAAAGGCTGTCTGGAATCCTTCCTGTTCTGACTTTCTGTGGGTATGAAGCTTTACATTACATGAGTTCAAAAGGTTTCATCAGCCACAAATCTACTAGACATTTATTTAGGTAAATTTCATCATGCTTGAATCAGGAAAGCTTTTAATATTTTAGAAAATCCATTTTACTTAACATTCCTTTAAACTTGAATTCCTTTAAACTTGAATTTTATACATGAGTACCATGTTTGCATTCCTTTATCTCTCCTTCTCTCACCTCTTCTCACATGTCCCACACCCACTATTTTTCAAGTTCATGACCTTCTATTCTTTGCTTTTTTCTTTTTATGTGTGTGTGTGTGTGTGTGTGTGTGTGTGTGTGTGTGTAAAGGCACATAAGCTCACAGACAGATATAACTCACAGAGTCCATTTAATGTTGCTTGTAAGTGTAAGTATTAAGGGGTTAATCCCTGGGTAAAGCTTCTCCATTTCTCAGTAGCCAATGATTTTAGCTCTTTTTGTAAAGCTGGAAACCAATAATTTTTTGCATCTATGTTAGTGTATCAACTAGCATTTTCATTTGTAGACCTTGCTTAACAAGCTATCATATCATTGAGATTTCACAAATGCATCACCCCTGGCATGTCTACAAGACAATAGCTGGCAGCAAAGTCAGGATTCTCTCATTCTTAGTTTTTGGCCCCATTTCCATGGTCTCCTCAGTCTTAGCTATAGAGGTTGCAGTGTAGATGTACCAGTGGTGACTAGACACCCATAGTCATATATTCTCTGCATTTTGACAAGTGTCTGGATCTCTGTAATAGTCAATCTCCAACTTTTACAAATGAAGCTTATTTTTGAGCACTGAGAACTATACTTATCTGTGGATGTAATGACAATTATTTAGAATACTTTTTAACATTATGTGGGGTTAGATAAATGACAGCAACATATTCTACTCTAGGATGCATGCCCTCTATACTCATGAGCAGTTGAATAGGTTTACAATATCAGACACAAATTCTCTCCTACTTAACAGCCCTTTAGTCAAACAAGATAGCTATTGGTTACCCCAGGATAATACTACCATTATTGCACTATTGGTAAAGTTTTGCTATACTGGTCATTGCGATTTATTATTCATAGGCTTTATAGACTGGTTCAACTATTAATTGCTTTTCTCCTTTGACAGATTACATAGTGTCTTGCCATACTGTGAAAGCTAGTCCTCAGTGATGAGGCCTCCAAGTCTGTTCTAGCTCAAGTCTTTCATCCAAAAAATATGTCTTATCTTTGTAACAGGGACTTGCCTTTAAGTTTTGGGAGGTAACCAAGGACAATAGCAATAGCCTATATTGCTTTAAGACACTTTGGATGTCCTGAACAGCAACTCAAAGGGAAGTTTTCTATACCTGACCCTGGAGTTTTTGTTAGTCTATGGTGCATGGGTAGAACATTATTGCCCCATAGTAATTCAATTTAAAGTTTGTATGATTACTTAAAATACACACACATATGTACACATTTATACATGCACATGTGCTTGTGTATATTACTGTCTAAGCACAAAAAGCAACCACATAATCTGTTTCTGAAGTGATCTTTCCTCTTTTTATTCCCTTTATAAGCAATGTGCATATAGTGATCAAACATTAGCTTATATGTACATAGCCTACATTCTCTTCTGTGAGTATGCCTCAGTATTTCATTTTTTTTTTACTGAATTCAATCTTTAAATAGTATATATAATAATTATAGCCATTTGTCACATGTTACAGCTAATGATAATCAGGAAAAATTGTATGTAGTTTTTTTTTTAAACTCCAGCAAATAAGAGTGGACCCAGCCAGCACTGAACCCAAGTAGTCCAGCTCCAGTGTTCACACTATCAAAATCCCATTATTGATCTAGTTCCTTAGAAAAATTTGCTATTTGCAAAATTCACAGTGTCCTCTGGATTTACTCTTCCTATAATTTTTGCTGCTAAACTAATAATTTTCATGAATGCCAATTTACTACAAATGACTTCAGAATTTATATTTTACCTTCAAATATGAGATTTGTACTGCCCTGTGTACTGAAAATGGTCTCCTCTTTCAAATAATTACATACCCTTTTAAACATGCAAGTTCTTTTTCTCCTGATTTATTTTCTAAAAGTATTTTCTTTAAGTGGCTTCAGCCTTGACCTTGCTTACCTCCAGAGCACAAATTACTAAATATACATAAGTGCTTGACACTACACTTTGAGCTCTAGAGATCAAAAACTATCCTTTTTTTTTTTTTGCATTCTCTCTCAAAGTACTCCTGGCTGCTCACCTCCAGACTCAGCTCACAAAGAAAGCTGTTGAAATGTTACAGAGAAAAGTTGTTTGTCCATAAGTCTATATCAACATTTCCCTGAATCTTTGAAACCCTATTATAATGTACATTTTCTAGAAGGCAAAATTGATTTCTAAAACATTTCTAAATGCCCAAAGAATATTTTGCAAGTATGAGTTTGGGTACAATTATGGAACCATCTCACACATAGATAACATTCAGAGTTGTTTATGGGAGGTACTTTTCATTCAGGCTTTTGCTAGCTGAATCAGCTATCACCAGAGCAATCATGTGTCAAATGTAATTCTCAAAATGCTAGCAACACAATTCTTATGTAAATAGGGATCATTTGAAAACTTTTATTCAATTCATTAATGAGGGAACCAGTGATTGGAGAAAACTAATTTGAAGTACTATAAAAGAAATATTTAAGTTGTGCATATGTATCAAATGTGTCACACATTCCCTGTTATTATAAGCTATTTGTATGCTGGTGTATTAATTTAAATAATATAATTTACTAAAGCTGTCAAAACATAAAAGCTGTGGGTTTTATATAGTCTAAAGTCTACTTCTGAAGCATTCTAAGATATCTATACATATACAAAAAACAATCTAAATGCAGTCACCATATGATGTTCCTACTACTAGATATGCAAAATCCCCAGTGCCATACATGGGTTACATTCAGTTGACTTGTTTTCCAGAGGGGCCCCATGGGTGCCTCCAAACATCTCAGGATATTGCCAAGGTTACTGGTTGTTCTCTGCAACCTGATGGTAAGGCCCTATTGCTGAAGACAACATTTACATATCTCATTGAACACAGAAGAAGTTGAACTAGTACCTTTACCCTTACTGACTAGTATCTTTGGAGAAGTCAGCTACAAACCCTGCTGTCTACAACAGTGATCTGGCTGGGGCAAATGTGGAACAAACATTGAGGAAGTGACCAACTACTGTATTGTTGGATTTAGGGCCCACTTGATGAGATAGGATTCATGCTTGACACTGCTTGGGTAGCCAGGAACCCGATAGATAGGCCTTATTCCTAGAGGAAAACCAGATACTATTATTATGCTAAAGAAGCATAACAATAAAATGACTCCTAAGGACATTCTGCTATACTCATAGATCAGTGTGTAGTTCAGCCATCATCAAAGAAGCCTCTTGTGGTAGATGGGGACTAAAATAGAACCTCAAATGGACAACATGCAGAGAGTGAACACAATCTTAAATGGCTGTCTTCATCAAATCCTTCCTCTCAGGGTTTAGGGAGATACAGGGAAGAGGAGGCAGAAAGATTGTAAGAGTTAGAGGGCATAAACAACACCAAAACAGCAATATCTTCCAGACACAACTGGACTGATGCACATATGAACTTACAGTGACTTTGGCATCACACACAATACCTTGAAAGGTTTAAGCAAAAAGTGGTATGAGCATTGTGATGAGAAAGAAAAGAGAGGATCCCATTCCTAACAAAGAAGCTATCTGTAATTGACATCCACTTCAAAGAAACTCCAGGGGAGTCTCATCCTTCAGGGTGAGTTCATGCCCAGCAGTAGAGAACCAATACACAGAAAACTCAGGGGTGTTTTTGCAGACATTTTGTCTCATATTGCTGGTTCAGGCAGCTTTTGTCTTATTGGTATTTTGATTATATATTATGATTTTCATGATTTTGTGTATATGATGTGTCTGGTTTTTTTGTTTATTTGGTTGGCTGGTTGGACTGTTTGCTCTTTGTCTATTTTGTTTTTTAAGAGAGAAAGATCGTGGAGTTGGGGCTGAAGAGGTCTGGGAGGATCTGGGAGGAGTTGGGGAAGGGGAAAGTATGTTCAGAATATAAGGTATGGAAGTTTTTCCAAAATAAAGAAAGGAGTTGCACACATGTGTCAAAGTGTCACACATTTCCTTGTTACTATATGCCATTAGTATGTCTGTATATTAGCTTAAAATGAAAATTTATTAAAGCTCTCAAAATATAAAAGATATGGAATTTTATACAATCTAAATGGAAATAATTTCTAAAGGAAGATATTTAAATTGAAATAAAGTGGTTCATATATTAAACTAAAATAAAATCCCAGACTTTGGTTTACCTTCTATCAATCATCAGAAAAAAATCAGCTTCTTTAATTATTGTTCTAAATTTAATCTATTGTTTAAAGTACTTTCTTTTTGTGAAATAGTCATTTCTATTTCGGTCAGTATTTATAAACGATTTTATTATTCCTTAAAAACATGAAAATACCTAAGATATAATCAATAATATATGTTTTGTTGCATATAGTTAGAATTCCCAAGCAATTCTGTGATCTCTTACATGAAATGACAAAACAATAACTATTTTACCCTACTGCCATATTTTACATATTCAATGTCTTCTTTTCTTTTTCTTCTTTGATAATTTGAATATATTATGTTATAATTCACCAGGCACTGAGAAGCTCAACTTATTTTCATGAAATATGTTCACTTTTCTGTTATCGTAAATGTTATAGGATGTTTTTCTTCTAGGGAAATACATTATATAGGTAAGCAGAGACTGAATCACAATGGATGAGACAAAAATCTGTGAAATTGTGAAGGGATTTACTATAATTCTCTACACCATTAAAAAAAGGGGGGTGGGGAACAATAAACGCTTATCCAGCATGTATTTTCTGAATCTATGAACGTTTAACATTCGTGGTTAAACATGATGAGGCATCTAGTAGTGAACAGATTTACTGCCTAGGTATATAAGTATTAACTGAGTCTTTAATATCTGTCTTCATAACTGTCACTATTGCTGTGATGGAACACTATGGCCAAAAGCAAGGTGGGGAGGAAAGAGTTTATTTGACTTATGCTTCCACATGCCAGTTCATCCAAGAAAATCAGGACAGGACTCAAATAAAGCAGGAACCTGGAGGAAGGAACTGATACAGAGGCCATGGAGGAGTGCTGCTTCCTGGCTTGCTCCCCATCACTGTTCAGCCTGCTTTCTTATAGAACCCAGGACCAACAAGCCACTCAATCACTAATTAAGAAAATCTCCTACAGGCTTGCTAAGCCCAATTTTTATGGGGGCATTTTCTCAATTAAGGTTCCCTCCTCACCAATGACCCCAGTTTGTGTCAAGTTTACGTAAATCTATCCAGCATAATATCCAAGGGGATCTTCTAAAGAACAAACTCATGGGGTGCTCTCCTCTGGTATGATCAATGATTGTGTCCCTTTTAAACACTTAGATTGAAACTTAATCACTAAGACACTAATACAATGTTCTTAGTAAATGGGAGCTTTTGGGAGGTGATTAGATTGTAAGAAAAGAGTCCTCAAAAATGTGGTTAGTGCCCTCAAAATGTACTGATTATCCAAACTCCATCTACACTGAGCATCCCTATAGGAGGGTTAAGTTCCAGCTTTCCATAGTACAGGGCAATTATTGGCTTTGAAAACAATTCTTCTAGTGTATCAGGCAGTGTTCGTTCCCATTTAGCACAGCTCACAGTGGTTAACACCTTAACACTGAGGCATGACTGTGCAGTATTGTAAACAGGGCCCCTAATTAGGGGGGTCAGAGTTTGAATTCTGCTTTTCTTAGTTACTAGCTGTGTGACTGATGGAAAGTGTATTAATTTCCATGTAAAATAGAAATATCTTCAGAATAAAAGAATTTCATACCTATGAGGTACTTGGCCTTGTAAGCCTTATGAGTGAGAAAGAAATTAGAAGAGGATAATTTCCAGGCTGCCAACACAGAGCAATGATATATATTTGAAAGGATAAAAGCAGGAATTGCCTTGATTTGATCGTGCTATACTTTATACAAGCACAAATAATCAAACTGCTACTCATCAATATGAATACAATTATTACATATCAAACTTTTCTCAATTTAGCAATTTGTGCTACCTTGCTTCTTCTACCATGTGAAGATGGAGGAATGAGTCACACTGACCAGACACCAGAACCACTAACAAGTTGATTGCAGACTTCAAAACACCTAAACCCTTGAGAACTAAAAACTTGTTCCGTATAAGCATTCAGCATCTGGTTTAGTTGTTTTACCAGCCTTCGTAGATTACGACATTACCCATGGCAAGAGTAAAGGAACACATTAAAGAGGTACCACATGGCCAGATCTTTTAAAAATATTCTGAGAACTGAGATGTTTTTTGACTTGTTTTATTATTAACCATCAGTAATGCAAAGGAAATTGGGGCCTCTCTTGAATAAAATAATTTTATAATAGAAGCTCAAGGACAATTGTATTAACGTTTAAAAGAAAAAGTCCCCCAGGTAAGCTATGAATCTCAGCAACTCCCTGGAGCAGAGTGGAGGAGGAAGAAAACAAAATCATGCCATTTAAATTATCTCAATAGTCAGCCATGTGGATAAGTAGCCACATGGCATGGGGTGGAACATCGGAGAAAGAGTAAGGATCCAACATATAAGAAGAAGAATACTTAGACTCTGGCCATCAACTGAAAGACAGAGACAGAAAATGTAAACTAGAAGCTTGTGCCTTCTGACACCAGGTCTCCCCAAAATAGGCAGAATTGGCTGAACCTTGTGGCGTCTTTTAGGCACTACACTTAGAGTCATGAATTCTGGGAAGAAAAAATGTAGTCTTATTAAAGAATTTTTTTAATTGTAGTCTCAGCATGGTTTCAGGTTAGGCCACTTTTTTATGAGTGGCATTTTGGCAGGTGATTGGCCCTGTCCAATTGGAATGCTGCAATGCTAGGCCAGAAGTTCCATTCTCTTCAACAGAAGTTTTCTTCTAATAAGCCTTTCCTAATTTTCTCACATTATGACACCCACTATTCTGCTGATGACCCTGAGAAAAAGTGCACTAATATTTTCTTTGCAATGTATGTGCTTTCATCTGCTTGGGATATTCTTCCCTTACAAATCCACAGCCATACACCTATCCATCTGGTTTCTACTCATGCCGCATTCCTTTCCAGGGAATTTCCCAAACACTGTCTCTGAAGAAACAGTGTTATGTTAGGCTCTCTTAATTCTACTTTGCTTTCCTTTATAGTTATTAATATTTAACATTAATGTCTGTGCTTTTAATAATTTTTAATAAGAATTACTAAATTAAATTTCATTTTAGAATAATTTCATGTGCCCCTGATTGTTTACAAAATACACAATTATCATTACATTTTTTTCTCTCATGTACACACACACACACACATACACACACACACACACACACACACACACACACACACACACACACACACACGAATTATACTCTGGTCATCATCTCCCATCAAAATGGGAGTGCACTTAAAAATCAGTGCACTTAAATTGATAGATCTCCATTGTGATCCAAAGTTCATACTTTCTGTTAGTGTTCACTCTCAGTGGAGTGCTGTGGGACTCAAGAAATCCATAATCATCTGAATATGTCTGTAGCCCACAGACCACTATGTATAATATAGTTTTAACTGCCTCTTTTTAAAAAAAAAAAAAAACAACTTACTGTGATATGTCTAGATAGCTCTCCCTTCCACCTAACCTCTGGCAAACAAAGATCTTTTCATTGTTGTAAAAATAAAAGAAGCTTCCAACATTCTTACTGACTTTCAAAGAACAGTTAAGTCTACAGAGGATAGAAACCACATTGCAAATAATCCTTTAGCTTCCAAATACCTAATAAAAATGCTCCTATTATGGTAGAATTACAAGATTTGCTGACCAATCAATTGACTGATTGACTTTGGGAAATGGAAAAAGAAAAAGAGCTGGTACACACCAATTGCAAATTACGTAGAAAAAGCCAGCTGATTTCTTACCAGTAATTGCTTATTTTCTTATTTTTAAATGTTTAATTCACTCAACCCTGGTAACTCCTGAATGAAATGAGATTAAATCCATATGGTGACTGATAGGCTCTGTGCTCAGAGGATTCCTGCTAGAATTTTCTCTAATGTAAGGAAATAACTTACAAGTCTAATCCGTGTGATCTGTGCACACCTGCAGAGGCAAACGTGTCTAGGTTGCTTCTGATAATGTTTCCAGGAAACTAACTACCATGCCAAGAACAGGACTTGTTGCCTGGCAACCTCAGGAGCCAAACTTCATCTGTGTTCCACAAGCACTTCTTTTCGGTAAGTCCATGGTTATTTTAGGAATTCACCTCTGAACACTATGACCCAGCTTCTTTATTGAAGCAATATCAAAGGAGCTGTTTTTTTATTAAATTCCTAAAAATCTGTATTATTTCAATTAGCCTGAATAATCAGAATTTTAAAATAGAAATCCCAAGACTTTATCATCACTGAAGTCATTACTAATGGGTCTGAAGGATCCACTTCTTTCCCAAGTTGACCCTGAGTGGTCATGCTAAAGGGGTGCTTCAGAGACAGTAGTAGCAGATGGTTGGAATTAGAAGCTTGCCCCTTTCAATAGTTTGACCACTTGACCCTCAAATCTATGGAACATTAAATTGTATCTAACGAGCTTAAACTGCTTAGGTGAGCAGGCAGGCAAGGGATTGAGCTCTCACACAGAAGAATTCATTGAGTCAACACAAGATCAGATAGGGTGAATACTATTATTTCATTTCATAAGTGAGGAAACTGAATGGTGGAGAGATTAAATGATGTTCAGAAATTTCACAAAGCTAAGGTTCAAGTTGAGACTTTTCAGGTTGGCCGTAGTCTTCATTAACCCAAGGTTCTAGCACCAATTCTACCCTCAAGAAAGATTTCAGAAATTCCAAACTACCACATGAATGGCTTCAAGAAAAAAAAATGTTTTTGCAATATTCCTAAAGACAAATCTCTACCTTCTAGGAATTCTGTTTAGCTGTTCCCAATTCCCCCAATGTGAATGATATCCTTAAACCTACCAATAGCATTGGTTAAAAAAGGAACATTATTTTTGAAAGCAAATTCATTCATTTACTTGTTCACTTATCCATCAACTATTAGAGGTGACACTGATCTAATTTGTACTAAAACTACAAAAATAATTGCACAAGGCATGATTTTCAATAATTAAAGGTTGTACTTTGTATTATAATGACTTGTGGTTTAACCCAGTATTCTTGGTGTGTGTGTGTGTGTGTGTGTGTGTGTGTGTGTGTGTGTGTGTGTGTGTGAATCTTTGAGGATTGGTCAAATTTAATTTTTTTATATTTTTTAGTATTATAAGCTTAGAACCTTAGGACACACACCATTCAATCAAAAGCAGATTGACATTCACTGGGGACACAGACACCAAAGCTAAAGTCAGGAAATTTATTATTATTATTATTATTATTATTATTATTATTATTTATTGTATAATGGTAATTTCAGCTCTCAATGGGACTGAAAACAACCTACAATGCTAGAGAATGATGACTACATTATATGGAGCCATCATGAGATAGCGTATTTAAATTTCTATTGATAGATATGTTGGGGGAAGAAGAGGGATTTTTCTTGCTAGGAAAGGGCTTGAGCATTGTGTACGGTTCATCTTACACCAAGATTTTTATTACCAACAAAACAGACAGGTAGATTGAATCCTTAGGCTTGCCACTCAGTGCTCAGAGAAGAACTGAAAATATTTTCCATAATGCTTTTCTATTGTCTATGGTTTTTTATGTTTAAATTACTTCATTGCTTTTAAATGTAGTGCAACAATAAATAGGGATGCCACATGGCTAGTTTCTTCCATGGCAACACTTTAAAGATTCCACAGTCTAGCAAGAGTAATTAAAAAGCAATTCTGGCCTTTACTTGCAGCTTTCAGTAGACATTAATGAGGATCCAATTCTTAACCATCAGTTGGAATCCACAAGATTGCTTTTCTCCCTCTCTGCAATTCTCCCACAAACTGTAGGTGTCTTGAGCTTCCCATTAGGAAATTTCCGTCAATTCTCTCTATGAAACTCCCTAAGACATCAGTCTACACAGCATCTTGGCTTTCCTCCCCCTCTGTGCTGCTGGTAACCCAGTCTCTCCAAGAATAGCTGTAAACACTGACTACTACTCACCAGCTGTTCCCAATTGCTTTACTATGTAGGGCCAGGGCTTGGGAACCATCAGTGTGCCTTGCCTCAATTTCCCTCAACCTGCAAAAGACAACATTCACAGAATGTTTAGCAATTGCCTTTCTTTTCATATTCACCCCAACTGTCTCTGAAGCTCTAGGAGAGAATTCTCAAGGTTGAATCCCAGTCACTAAAATTCCTATCAATTATATACAGAGGCTAACCTTTAAATAAGACAGGATCAATTGAGGTTGCCTCAGGGTGAACCAATGTCAGCAGGTACCATAATCTAAATACCTATGTCAAAAAGTAATAATTTCTTCACTTCCAAGTTCTTAACAACCTATCATAAAGGGCAATTAATATTTCCATGACTCTCATATATATACCTCCCTTGGGTTTAGTTTTGGTTGCACCCTTGAGACACAATTGAGAAGAACTTACCAATTCCATGTTTTTGTTTGTTTCTATTTATTTATTTATTTATTTGGAAGACTTAAAGTAACCTAGGAATCAGTTACACATCCTTTCATTTTGCTCAGCTATGAGATCTAATCTAATCATATTCAATTAAGCAAGCAATACCCAGAATTATAGAAGTTTTGTTTCTTAATAAACCATGAACAATCTTACAGTTTATTGACTGTAGCAATTTTCATGGAAACAAATACATTGGATTCATTTGCAAACATTAAGTTAGAGAGTAGAGCATCTGATCATTGCAAACATTTGAACTGAATGATGAAGAGTTATGAGTTTCTGAACTATGCCCTTCTCTGTACATTAGATGCCACATTATGTATGTCTTTAGCCTTCCTGTTGTGGCCTTAATCTGAAAGTACTCTAACAATATACAACATTTGTTGTAGTTATACCTTTTTCTTATTGCTGATGTTGTGGTTGGGATTCATCTTTTTGAATCATCCATCTTACAATGCAATAGTAATTAATGTGCAGGAATATTTCTCAAGTTCAGTCACACTTTGGAAATAGCTTGTGCCCATAATCTGGTATTTGGACCCAAATTAGCTCTCTGACATCTTCATCTGTGAAAAACTCTGTAGCCAGTAGCCTCACCTCCTAAATTCTTGTAGCAATGTTAGATCTAAGAGAAATTTATGAGAGCCATTTTGTATACATATGTAAGAATATTTTACCATGTATATTATGTATACAAATGGATATTTAGTTTAATTATAAATAAGGAAGATGACATTATTTGGATCCAGTAGATTTCAATCATAATGATAACTGTTTATATTTTCTTCTAAAATGTTTTCATGTATACATTCAAAATGGCTATTTTCCAGTGAAATGTCAAAACGTGGGAGTTACCAGACAACATTTTATCAAATTCTTTGCTTATAAAATACCCCTAAAACTAGATCTCTAATTACTTTCTGAATAGTTCTCCTGTGTTTTTTTTTAATTTTGGAATAACCAATTTTCTACTCTGGAAAATAATAAACATGTTAATAAATATATTAATTTAAAGAAATGATTTCTGGGGAAATGATTTTATCCACTTATCTAATACATTTTGTTCTCTTTGTATAATGCAAGCATGAGGGAGGGAAAACAGAGCTCTTAGACGGGCATCAATCATGAATCATTGGAGAGTTTGGCTAACTTTTATTATTTAAAACCAATAGTTTCCACAGGTAAACACATACCAGAGCCAAACTCACTTTTCCTGGCTAACTTCAAATGCCAGTTTACATGAATAATTAAAATTTTAGCCATTAGCCTTGACAATGATCCCAATTGACCTGTCCCTTCAATACTCTGAGTATAACTCAATCTCTGTAAAATGATTTGCAAATTAGAAATTACCAGAGAAAAATAGTATTTCTTATGACACAAGTATATAAATCCCTCAGTAATAGATTCATGTTAGAAAGAATATGACTCTAAAAAACAAGATTAAATAATTTCATGATTATCAACAGACCCCTACATGCCACACACAGGCACATGGACCTTGCACTCACATACACAAATGCACATACAATTTCTCCAGTTAACAATTAAATGTTGTCACGGACTCAGGTCTGACAAATGGAGAATCTGCATAAGACCAAACTAAACTCCCTTTTTATAGGTGACAATTGTGTGACTGGTACAATACATGAGGCCACTGGTAGTGGGTCTAATATCTAACACTAATGCACAAACTGACTTAGTGGAGGCCATTCTATATGGAGAGATACCTTGCCTAGCCTAGACACAGGGGTGTGGGGGTGGAGAGGTGACTTGGTCCTGACTCAACTAGATGATGGGACAGAATTAGTAGACTTCCTATAGGAGGCCTTAGCCTCTCTGTGGAGCAGATGGGGGGAGATGGGAGAGGAGAGAGTAGGAGGGAAGGAGGGAGAGTGAACTGGGATTGGAATGTAAAAAATAAAGTAATGAAAAAATTAAATGTTGGACTGGAGAGATGGCTCAGGGTTAAGAGCACTGTCTGCTCTTCCAAAGGTCCTGAGTTCAATTCCAAGCAACCACTTGGTAGCTCACAATTATCTGTAATGAAATCTGGTGCCCTCTTCTGGCACACAGGCATACATGCAGGCTGAACGCTGTATACATACTAAATAAATAAATGAATAACAAATATTTATTTCTGGTCCATGGTGGTACACATCTGTAATATTAGCACTTGAGAGTTAGAGGCAAGCAGGTTTCTGTGAGTTTGACTCAGCTTGGTCTACAGAGCAAGTGCCAGGACTGCTTCCAAAGCTACACAGAAAAACCCTGTCTTGAAAAACAATTAAATGTCAAAGATAGCTTCAGAGTTACCAGAGTTCACCTTTAAAGCAACATCTATGTGTACAGGCTGATGTAGTTCCAGCTACAAAAGTCTGGGTCTCCCTATTTCCTTCCTCTGTATGTAAAACAGAGCCAGGGATAAGGAATTGAGTTTTCCTCCACTGACAATGAAATAATGCCCAACATCAAAACTGCCAGAAGGAAGGAAGGATCTAGGTGCAGATGTCCATGATCCAGATGTTGGGTCACCTCTAGTCTGTCTTGTAAGAGAAATTATGACTCATAACATGAGGGGGTTGAAGTGAGCTGAACTAAAGATTTGCATTAATCTAACATTAGCAAGTTCCAATATTTAAATTGGGATAACTAAGCAAAACCTCTCTCCAAGCTGCTCAACAGCCTTATGAATATGCAGATAAGAAACCAAAGACAGACTGCCAGTGGTCTGTAGTAAATATATTGATAGAAACGTGCAGCCCAAGCAGAGGATTTAAGTCCATACAATATTTTCGACTAAGTACAACACTTAGAGGCAAGTTTTATTATAATGCACTGAATCCATTCGGCATTCAAATCAGTTGATAGCATTTTTAAATCACAGTTATTTTGGCAATTCTTATTGAAAGCAATAGAGGAGCAACCAAAAGTAATAAATTTGTTTGTGAAAAGCAGCCTTGCTCACGATGCTTGTACATTGTTGTAACTAGGATGGAATTATGCAATAAATTTACAGATGCATTGCCTTTATTGTCAGCACTGGCTGGCTTTTTCCTGTTCATTTTAAGCATGTTTATATGTGGATGTTCTATGCTTTAATCATAGCTACAAGGGTGTGTACTTTAACCCGACTTTATCTGTGAAAGGGCAAAATTCATGTTATTTCGGTGAATGACAGGTCTAGGAATCTGGAATTTCTGAAGATGCTTAGCTTATGTTTTGGCAAATAAATTCTAGAAAATCATTGATTTTAAATACATACCCCAGGTGTGTCTAAATACATGCCACTAGATTTCAAAATGGCACTGGT